>NC_134484.1:184994946-185057446 GCF_040206685.1 Ascaphus truei
CAATTTGCAGGAATACATACCACCAAACAGAGGTCGCATATTTCAAGTTCTTTTTCCACTTCTCCTAGGACATTGGAATCCAAGGTCTCTCCAAACCACACCACGTCGGGACGGAGTAGGCCGCTGCAGCCATGCTCTTCACACCTTTGCATAGAGGTGACATGAGGTGTCAGGTGCAGCAGATGATCTTAAGTTCTCAAGCACGACAAGCACATATGCTGCAAAACCCGCACACACTGAACTCCAAATCCATCCATTAACAAATACAGGGAGACCGAAGATAAAAAGAGGCCCCATTTGTTTTTTTTGCAGAAATGTTATTATAAATAAAATGCAGAAACGGTTAAAATAATGAGAAATATAGAGATGGAAGGGGGAAGACCAGGGTGAGAGGGAGATTGGGACGCGGGGGAGAGTGAAAGAGGGACGCGGGGGAGAGTGAAAGAGGGACGCGGGGAGAGTGAAAGAGGGACGCGGGGGAGAGTGAAAGAGGGACGCGGGGAGAGTGAAAGAGGGACGCGGGGAGAGTGAAAGAGGGACGCGGGGGAGAGTGAAAGAGGGACGCGGGGGAGAGTGAAAGAGGGACGCGGGGGAGAGTGAAAGAGGGACGCGGGGGAGAGTGAAAGAGGGACGCGGGGGAGAGTGAAAGAGGGACGCGGGGGAGAGTGAAAGAGGGACGCGGGGGAGAGTGAAAGAGGGACGCGGGGGAGAGTGAAAGAGGGACGCGGGGGAGAGTGAAAGAGGGACGCGGGGGAGAGTGAAAGAGGGACGCGGGGGAGAGTGAAAGAGGGACGCGGGGGAGAGTGAAAGAGGGACGCGGGGGAGAGTGAAAGAGGGACGCGGGGAGAGTGAAAGAGGGACGCGGGGGAAGAGTGAAAGAGGGACGCGGGGAGAGTGAAAGAGGGACGCGGGGGAGAGTGAAAGAGGGACGCGGGGGAGAGTGAAAGAGGGACGCGGGGAGAGTGAAAGAGGGACGCGGGGGAGAGTGAAAGAGGGACGCGGGGGAGAGTGAAAGAGGGACGCGGGGGGAGAGTGAAAGAGGGACGCGGGGGAGAGTGAAAGAGGGACGCGGGGGAGAGTGAAAGAGGGACGCGGGGGAGAGTGAAAGAGGGACGCGGGGAGAGTGAAAGAGGGACGCGGGGGAGAGTGAAAGAGGGACGCGGGGAGAGTGAAAGAGGGACGCGGGGAGAGTGAAAGAGGGACGCGGGGGAGAGTGAAAGAGGGACGCGGGGGAGAGTGAAAGAGGGACGCGGGGGAGAGTGAAAGAGGGACGCGGGGGAGAGTGAAAGAGGGACGCGGGGGAGAGTGAAAGAGGGACGCGGGGGAGAGTGAAAGAGGGACGCGGGGGAGAGTGAAAGAGGGACGCGGGGGAGAGTGAAAGAGGGACGCGGGGGGAGAGTGAAAGAGGGACGCGGGGGAGAGTGAAAGAGGGACGCGGGGGAGAGTGAAAGAGGGACGCGGGGGAGAGTGAAAGAGGGACGCGGGGGAGAGTGAAAGAGGGACGCGGGGGAGAGTGAAAGAGGGACGCGGGGGAGAGTGAAAGAGGGACGCGGGGGAGAGTGAAAGAGGGACGCGGGGGAGAGTGAAAGAGGGACGCGGGGGAGAGTGAAAGAGGGACGCGGGGGAGAGTGAAAGAGGGACGCGGGGGAGAGTGAAAGAGGGACGCGGGGGAGAGTGAAAGAGGGACGCGGGGAGAGTGAAAGAGGGACGCGGGGGAGAGTGAAAGAGGGACGCGGGGGAGAGTGAAAGAGGGACGCGGGGGAGAGTGAAAGAGGGACGCGGGGGAGAGTGAAAGAGGGACGCGGGGGAGAGTGAAAGAGGGACGCGGGGGAGAGTGAAAGAGGGACGCGGGGGAGAGTGAAAGAGGGACGCGGGGGAGAGTGAAAGAGGGACGCGGGGGAGAGTGAAAGAGGGACGCGGGGGAGAGTGAAAGAGGGACGCGGGAAGAGGGACGCGGGGGAGAGTGAAAGAGGGACGCGGGGGAGAGTGAAAGAGGGACGCGGGGGAGAGTGAAAGAGGGACGCGGGGGAGAGTGAAAGAGGGACGCGGGGGAAAGTGAAAGAGGGACGCGGGGGAGAGTGAAAGAGAGACGCGGGGGAGAGTGAAAGAGGGACGCGGGGGAGAGTGAAAGAGGGACGCGGGGGAGAGTGAAAGAGGGACGCGGGAAGAGGGACGCGGGGGAGAGTGAAAGAGGGACGCGGGGGAGAGTGAAAGAGGGACGCGGGGGAGAGTGAAAGAGGGACGCGGGGGAGAGTGAAAGAGGGACGCGGGGGAGAGTGAAAGAGGGACGCGGGGGAGAGTGAAAGAGGGACGCGGGGGAGAGTGAAAGAGGGACGCGGGGGAGAGTGAAAGAGGGACGCGGGGGAGAGTGAAAGAGGGACGCGGGGGAGAGTGAAAGAGGGACGCGGGGGAGAGTGAAAGAGGGACGCGGGGGAGAGTGAAAGAGGGACGCGGGGAGAGTGAAAGAGGGACGCGGGGGAGAGTGAAAGAGGGACGCGGGGGAGAGTGAAAGAGGGACGCGGGGGAGAGTGAAAGAGGGACGCGGGGGAGAGTGAAAGAGGGACGCGGGGGAGAGTGAAAGAGGGACGCGGGGAGAGTGAAAGAGGGACGCGGGGGAGAGTGAAAGAGGGACGCGGGGAGAGTGAAAGAGGGACGCGGGGGAGAGTGAAAGAGGGACGCGGGGAGAGTGAAAGAGGGACGCGGGGGAGAGTGAAAGAGGGACGCGGGGAGAGTGAAAGAGGGACGCGGGGAGAGTGAAAGAGGGACGCGGGGAGAGTGAAAGAGGGACGCGGGGGAGAGTGAAAGAGGGACGCGGGGAGAGTGAAAGAGGGACGCGGGGGAGTGAAAGAGGGACGCGGGGGAGTGAAAGAGGGACGCGGGGGAGAGTGAAAGAGGGACGCGGGGGAGTGAAAGAGGGACGCGGGGAGAGTGAAAGAGGGACGCGGGGGAGAGTGAAAGAGGGACGCGGGGGGAGAGTGAAAGAGGGACGCGGGGGGAGAGTGAAAGAGGGACGCGGGGGGAGAGTGAAAGAGGGACGCGGGGGAGAGTGAAAGAGGGACGCGGGGAGAGTGAAAGAGGGACGGGGGGGAGAGTGAAAGAGGGACGCGGGGAGAGTGAAAGAGGGACGCGGGGAGAGTGAAAGAGGGACGCGGGGAGAGTGAAAGAGGGACGCGGGGGAGAGTGAAAGAGGGACGCGGGGGAGAGTGAAAGAGGGACGCGGGGGAGAGTGAAAGAGGGACGCGGGGGAGAGTGAAAGAGGGACCCGGGGGAGAGTGAAAGAGGGACGCGGGGAGAGTGAAAGAGGGACGCGGGGGAGAGTGAAAGAGGGACGCGGGGAGAGTGAAAGAGGGACGCGGGGAGAGTGAAAGAGGGACGCGGGGGAGAGTGAAAGAGGGACGCGGGGGAGAGGGAGATTGGGACGCGGGGGAGAGTGAAAGAGGGACGCGGGGGAGAGTGAAAGAGGGACGCGGGGAGAGTGAAAGAGGGACGCGGGGAGAGTGAAAGAGGGACGCGGGGAGAGTGAAAGAGGGACGCGGGGGAGAGTGAAAGAGGGACGCGGGGAGAGTGAAAGAGGGACGCGGGGGAGAGTGAAAGAGGGACGCGGGGAGAGTGAAAGAGGGACGCTGGGGAGAGTGAAAGAGGGACGCGGGGGAGAGTGAAAGAGGGACGCGGGGGAGAGTGAAAGAGGGACGCGGGGAGGGACGCGGGGAGAGTGAAAGAGGGACGCTGGGGAGAGTGAAAGAGGGACGCGGGGGAGAGTGAAAGAGGGACGCGGGGAGAGTGAAAGAGGGACGCGGGGGAGAGTGAAAGAGGGACGCGGGGAGAGTGAAAGAGAAGAGGGACGCGGGGGAGAGTGAAAGAGGGACGCGGGGGAGAGTGAAAGAGGGACGCGGGGGAGAGTGAAAGAGGGACGCGGGGGAGAGTGAAAGAGGGACGCGGGGGAGAGTGAAAGAGGGACGCGGGGAGAGTGAAAGAGGGACGCGGGGAGAGTGAAAGAGGGACGCGGGGAGAGTGAAAGAGGGACGCGGGGGAGAGTGAAAGAGGGACGCGGGGGAGAGTGAAAGAGGGACGCGGGGGAGAGTGAAAGAGGGACGCGGGGAGAGTGAAAGAGGGACGCGGGGGAGAGTGAAAGAGGGACGCGGGGGAGAGTGAAAGAGGGACGCGGGGGAGAGTGAAAGAGGGACGCGGGGGAGAGTGAAAGAGGGACGCGGGGGAGAGTGAAAGAGGGACGCGGGGGAGAGTGAAAGAGGGACGCGGGGGAGAGTGAAAGAGGGACGCGGGGGAGAGTGAAAGAGGGACGCGGGGGAGAGTGAAAGAGGGACGCGGGGGAGAGTGAAAGAGGGACGCGGGGGAGAGTGAAAGAGGGACGCGGGGGAGAGTGAAAGAGGGACGCGGGGGAGAGTGAAAGAGGGACGCGGGGGAGAGTGAAAGAGGGACGCGGGAAGAGGGACGCGGGGGAGAGTGAAAGAGGGACGCGGGGGAGAGTGAAAGAGGGACGCGGGGGAGAGTGAAAGAGGGACGCGGGGGAGAGTGAAAGAGGGACGCGGGGGAGAGTGAAAGAGGGACGCGGGAAGAGGGACGCGGGGGAGAGTGAAAGAGGGACGCGGGGGAGAGTGAAAGAGGGACGCGGGGGAGAGTGAAAGAGGGACGCGGGGGAGAGTGAAAGAGGGACGCGGGGGAGAGTGAAAGAGGGACGCGGGGGAGAGTGAAAGAGGGACGCGGGGGAGAGTGAAAGAGGGACGCGGGGGAGAGTGAAAGAGGGACGCGGGAAGAGGGACGCGGGGGAGAGTGAAAGAGGGACGCGGGGGAGAGTGAAAGAGGGACGCGGGAAGAGGGACGCGGGGGAGAGTGAAAGAGGGACGCGGGAAGAGGGACGCGGGGGAGAGTGAAAGAGGGACGCGGGGGAGAGTGAAAGAGGGACGCGGGGGAGAGTGAAAGAGGGACGCGGGGAGAGTGAAAGAGGGACGCGGGGGAGAGTGAAAGAGGGACGCGGGGGAGAGTGAAAGAGGGACGCGGGGGAGAGTGAAAGAGGGACGCGGGGGAGAGTGAAAGAGGGACGCGGGGGAGAGTGAAAGAGGGACGCGGGGGAGAGTGAAAGAGGGACGCGGGGGAGAGTGAAAGAGGGACGCGGGGGAGAGTGAAAGAGGGACGCGGGGGAGAGTGAAAGAGGGACGCGGGGGAGAGTGAAAGAGGGACGCGGGAAGAGGGACGCGGGGGAGAGTGAAAGAGGGACGCGGGGGAGAGTGAAAGAGGGACGCGGGGGAGAGTGAAAGAGGGACGCGGGGGAGAGTGAAAGAGGGACGCGGGGGAGAGTGAAAGAGGGACGCGGGGGAGAGTGAAAGAGGGACGCGGGGGAGAGTGAAAGAGGGACGCGGGGGAGAATGAAAGAGGGACGCGGGGGAGAGTGAAAGAGGGACGCGGGAAGAGGGACGCGGGGGAGAGTGAAAGAGGGACGCGGGGGAGAGTGAAAGAGGGACGCGGGAAGAGGGACGCGGGGGAGAGTGAAAGAGGGACGCGGGAAGAGGGACGCGGGGGAGAGTGAAAGAGGGACGCGGGGGAGAGTGAAAGAGGGACGCGGGGGAGAGTGAAAGAGGGACGCGGGGAGAGTGAAAGAGGGACGCGGGGGAGAGTGAAAGAGGGACGCGGGGGAGAGTGAAAGAGGGACGCGGGGGAGAGTGAAAGAGGGACGCGGGGGAGAGTGAAAGAGGGACGCGGGGGAGAGTGAAAGAGGGACGCGGGGGAGAGTGAAAGAGGGACGCGGGGGAGAGTGAAAGAGGGACGCGGGGGAGAGTGAAAGAGGGACGCGGGAAGAGGGACGCGGGGGAGAGTGAAAGAGGGACGCGGGGGAGAGTGAAAGAGGGACGCGGGGGAGAGTGAAAGAGGGACGCGGGGGAGAGTGAAAGAGGGACGCGGGGAAGAGGGACGCGGGGGAGAGTGAAAGAGGGACGCGGGGGAGAGTGAAAGAGGGACGCGGGGGAGAGTGAAAGAGGGACGCGGGGGAGAGTGAAAGAGGGACGCGGGGGAGAGTGAAAGAGGGACGCGGGGGAGAGTGAAAGAGGGACGCGGGGGAGAGTGAAAGAGGGACGCGGGGGAGAGTGAAAGAGGGACGCGGGGGAGAGTGAAAGAGGGACGCGGGGGAGAGTGAAAGAGGGACGCGGGGGAGAGTGAAAGAGGGACGCGGGGGAGAGTGAAAGAGGGACGCGGGAAGAGGGACGCGGGGGAGAGTGAAAGAGGGACGCGGGGGAGAGTGAAAGAGGGACGCGGGAAGAGGGACGCGGGGGAGAGTGAAAGAGGGACGCGGGAAGAGGGACGCGGGGGAGAGTGAAAGAGGGACGCGGGGGAGAGTGAAAGAGGGACGCGGGGGAGAGTGAAAGAGGGACGCGGGGGAGAGTGAAAGAGGGACGCGGGGGAGAGTGAAAGAGGGACGCGGGAAGAGGGACGCGGGGGAGAGTGAAAGAGGGACGCGGGGGAGAGTGAAAGAGGGACGCGGGGGAGAGTGAAAGAGGGACGCGGGGGAGAGTGAAAGAGGGACGCGGGGGAGAGTGAAAGAGGGACGCGGGGGAGAGTGAAAGAGGGACGCGGGGGAGAGTGAAAGAGGGACGCGGGGGAGAGTGAAAGAGGGACGCGGGGGAGAGTGAAAGAGGGACGCGGGGGAGAGTGAAAGAGGGACGCGGGAAAGAGGGACGCGGGCAGAGGGACGCGGGGGAGAGTGAAAGAGGGACGCGGGGGAGAGTGAAAGAGGGACGCGGGAAGAGGGACGCGGGGGAGAGTGAAAGAGGGACGCGAGGAAGAGGGACGCGGGGGAGAGTGAAAGAGGGACGCGGGGGAGAGTGAAAGAGGGACGCGGGGGAGAGTGAAAGAGGGACGCGGGGGAGAGTGAAAGAGGGACGCGGGGGAGAGTGAAAGAGGGACGCGGGGGAGAGTGAAAGAGGGACGCGGGGGAGAGTGAAAGAGGGACGCGGGGGAGAGTGAAAGAGGGACGCGGGGGAGAGTGAAAGAGGGACGCGGGGGAGAGTGAAAGAGGGACGCGGGGGAGAGTGAAAGAGGGACGCGGGGGAGAGTGAAAGAGGGACGCGGGGGAGAGTGAAAGAGGGACGCGGGGGAGAGTGAAAGAGGGACGCGGGGGAGAGTGAAAGAGGGACGCGGGGGAGAGTGAAAGAGGGACGCGGGGGAGAGTGAAAGAGGGACGCGGGGGAGAGTGAAAGAGGGACGCGGGGGAGAGTGAAAGAGGGACGCGGGGGAGAGTGAAAGAGGGACGCGGGGGAGAGTGAAAGAGGGACGCGGGGGAGAGTGAAAGAGGGACGCGGGGGAGAGTGAAAGAGGGACGCGGGGGAGAGTGAAAGAGGGACGCGGGGGAGAGTGAAAGAGGGACGCGGGGGAGAGTGAAAGAGGGACGCGGGGGAGAGTGAAAGAGGGACGCGGGGGAGAGTGAAAGAGGGACGCGGGGGAGAGTGAAAGAGGGACGCGGGGGAGAGTGAAAGAGGGACGCGGGGGAGAGTGAAAGAGGGACGCGGGGGAGAGTGAAAGAGGGACGCGGGGGAGAGTGAAAGAGGGACGCGGGGAGAGTGAAAGAGGGACGCGGGGGAGAGTGAAAGAGGGACGCGGGGGAGAGTGAAAGAGGGACGCGGGGGAGAGTGAAAGAGGGACGCGGGGGAGAGTGAAAGAGGGACGCGGGGGAGAGTGAAAGAGGGACGCGGGGGAGAGTGAAAGAGGGACGCGGGGGAGAGTGAAAGAGGGACGCGGGGGAGAGTGAAAGAGGGACGCGGGGGAGAGTGAAAGAGGGACGCGGGGGAGAGTGAAAGAGGGACGCGGGGGAGAGTGAAAGAGGGACGCGGGGGAGAGTGAAAGAGGGACGCGGGGGAGAGTGAAAGAGGGACGCGGGGGAGAGTGAAAGAGGGACGCGGGGGAGAGTGAAAGAGGGACGCGGGGGAGAGTGAAAGAGGGACGCGGGGGAGAGTGAAAGAGGGACGCGGGGGAGAGTGAAAGAGGGACGCGGGGGAGAGTGAAAGAGGGACGCGGGGGAGAGTGAAAGAGGGACGCGGGGGAGAGTGAAAGAGGGACGCGGGGGAGAGTGAAAGAGGGACGCGGGGGAGAGTGAAAGAGGGACGCGGGGGAGAGTGAAAGAGGGACGCGGGGGAGAGTGAAAGAGGGACGCGGGGGAGAGTGAAAGAGGGACGCGGGGAGTGAGAGGGGGAGAGTGAAAGAGGGACGCGGGGGAGAGTGAAAGAGGGACGCGGGGGAGAGTGAAAGAGGGACGCGGGGGAGAGTGAAAGAGGGACGCGGGGGAGAGTGAAAGAGGGACGCGGGGGAGAGTGAAAGAGGGACGCGGGGGAGAGTGAAAGAGGGACGCGGGGGAGAGTGAAAGAGGGACGCGGGGGAGAGTGAAAGAGGGACGCGGGGGAGAGTGAAAGAGGGACGCGGGGGAGAGTGAAAGAGGGACGCGGGGGAGAGTGAAAGAGGGACGCGGGGGAGAGTGAAAGAGGGACGCGGGGGAGAGTGAAAGAGGGACGCGGGGGAGAGTGAAAGAGGGACGCGGGGGAGAGTGAAAGAGGGACGCGGGGGAGAGTGAAAGAGGGACGCGGGGGAGAGTGAAAGAGGGACGCGGGGGAGAGTGAAAGAGGGACGCGGGGGAGAGTGAAAGAGGGACGCGGGGGAGAGTGAAAGAGGGACGCGGGGGAGAGTGAAAGAGGGACGCGGGGGAGAGTGAAAGAGGGACGCGGGGGAGAGTGAAAGAGGGACGCGGGGGAGAGTGAAAGAGGGACGCGGGGGAGAGTGAAAGAGGGACGCGGGGGAGAGTGAAAGAGGGACGCGGGGGAGAGTGAAAGAGGGACGCGGGGGAGAGTGAAAGAGGGACGCGGGGGAGAGTGAAAGAGGGACGCGGGGGAGAGTGAAAGAGGGACGCGGGGGAGAGTGAAAGAGGGACGCGGGGGAGAGTGAAAGAGGGACGCGGGGGAGAGTGAAAGAGGGACGCGGGGGAGAGTGAAAGAGGGACGCGGGGGAGAGTGAAAGAGGGACGCGGGGAGAGTGAAAGAGGGACGCGGGGGAGAGTGAAAGAGGGACGCGGGGGAGAGTGAAAGAGGGACGCGGGGGAGAGTGAAAGAGGGACGCGGGGGAGAGTGAAAGAGGGACGCGGGGGAGAGTGAAAGAGGGACGCGGGGGAGAGTGAAAGAGGGACGCGGGGGAGAGTGAAAGAGGGACGCGGGGGAGAGTGAAAGAGGGACGCGGGGGAGAGTGAAAGAGGGACGCGGGGGAGAGTGAAAGAGGGACGCGGGAAGAGGGACGCGGGGGAGAGTGAAAGAGGGACGCGGGGGAGAGTGAAAGAGGGACGCGGGGGAGAGTGAAAGAGGGACGCGGGGAGAGTGAAAGAGGGACGCGGGGAGAGTGAAAGAGGGACGCGGGGGAGAGTGAAAGAGGGACGCGGGGAGAGTGAAAGAGGGACGCGGGGGAGAGTGAAAGAGGGACGCGGGGAGAGTGAAAGAGGGACGCGGGGGAGAGTGAAAGAGGGACGCGGGGGAGAGTGAAAGAGGGACGCGGGGGAGAGTGAAAGAGGGACGCGGGGGAGAGTGAAAGAGGGACGCGGGGGAGAGTGAAAGAGGGACGCGGGGGAGAGTGAAAGAGGGACGCGGGGGAGAGTGAAAGAGGGACGCGGGGGAGAGTGAAAGAGGGACGCGGGGGAGAGTGAAAGAGGGACGCGGGGGAGAGTGAAAGAGGGACGCGGGGGAGAGTGAAAGAGGGACGCGGGGGAGAGTGAAAGAGGGACGCGGGGAGAGTGAAAGAGGGACGCGGGGGAGAGTGAAAGAGGGACGCGGGGGAGAGTGAAAGAGGGACGCGGGGGAGAGTGAAAGAGGGACGCGGGGGAGAGTGAAAGAGGGACGCGGGGGAGAGTGAAAGAGGGACGCGGGGGAGAGTGAAAGAGGGACGCGGGGGAGAGTGAAAGAGGGACGCGGGGGAGAGTGAAAGAGGGACGCGGGGGAGAGTGAAAGAGGGACGCGGGGGAGAGTGAAAGAGGGACGCGGGGGAGAGTGAAAGAGGGACGCGGGGGAGAGTGAAAGAGGGACGCGGGGGAGAGTGAAAGAGGGACGCGGGGGAGAGTGAAAGAGGGACGCGGGGGAGAGTGAAAGAGGGACGCGGGGGAGAGTGAAAGAGGGACGCGGGGGAGAGTGAAAGAGGGACGCGGGGGAGAGTGAAAGAGGGACGCGGGGGAGAGTGAAAGAGGGACGCGGGGGAGAGTGAAAGAGGGACGCGGGGGAGAGTGAAAGAGGGACGCGGGGGAGAGTGAAAGAGGGACGCGGGGGAGAGTGAAAGAGGGACGCGGGGGAGAGTGAAAGAGGGACGCGGGGAGAGTGAAAGAGGGACGCGGGGAGAGTGAAAGAGGGACGCGGGGGAGAGTGAAAGAGGGACGCGGGGGAGAGTGAAAGAGGGACGCGGGGGAGAGTGAAAGAGGGACGCGGGGAGAGTGAAAGAGGGACGCGGGGGAGAGAGAAAGAGGGACGCGGGGGAGAGTGAAAGAGGGACGCGGGGAGAGTGAAAGAGGGACGCGGGGGAGAGTGAAAGAGGGACGCGGGGGAGAGTGAAAGAGGGACGCGGGGGAGAGTGAAAGAGGGACGCGGGGAGAGTGAAAGAGGGACGCGGGGGAGAGAGAAAGAGGGACGCGGGGAGAGTGAAAGAGGGACGCGGGGGAGAGAGAAAGAGGGACGCCTAGTTACAGTGTCTGCACTTGGCAAGTTGTATGAGGCAATTTGCAAAACCACATCCAATGAGTCACGTGGCTCATTTACCAGTCAGGGCACTAGACAATTTGCTGTGGAATATTATAGGACGGGCTATCTTATTTAAAGTAATGATATCTGGCACATAAAGACAAGCACTTTGCTGCATTATGTTCAGAGATGTGTCCCAAGGCAGCTCTGCAGGAAATGCCAACTCACCCACTCAAAGTTAACTAAATCAGAGAAATGTAGCAGCTATATCATGAGATAAAACCACGTACATGAGGCATTCCCTCAAGATCAGTCGGTAATTATCTCATTATAAATTACAGGAATATGTTTAAGAAATATTAAGTCTGTTTAGCCAAAATAAACGGAGTGAAAACACCACAATGAGTTGTAGAAGTTTTAATAGCCGTATCAACCCTGAAGAAGTGTAGACTTGTTGGTGGTGGTACCTTTTAAAGAGACCAACAAGATTATTCTGCGCAGATGGAATAATAATAATAATAATAATAATAAAAATAATAAAAATAATAATAATAATAATAATAAATGTACAGAGGTTTCTTTACAGTAAACTTGAAAAATACATCGGTGAGCTCTGTACACTATAATTCATCTATGAAGCACTCTCATGTTGGCCTCGGAAAGGACATCCCAAACACACACACCGACTGGTGGATAAATGGAACATCCCAAACACACACACACACCGACTGGTGGATAAATGGACATCCCAAACACACACACACCGACTGGTGGATAAATGGACATCCCAAACACACACACACACACACACACACCGACTGGTGGATAAATGGACATCCCAAACACACACACACCGACTGGTGGATAAATGGACATCCCAAACACACACACACACACACACCGACTGGTGGATAAAGGGAACATCCCAGAGCAGATACACAGTTGTGTATACAGCACGCTGACCCCTCAATGACAACATTGATCACAAGAATTAAATACGTAATGTTAATGGAAAAAGAAAATCACCGGTTTCCTAAATCATACAACTGCTATATACATAGGGTTTGGGACTCCTGGCTGACACACTTACTGAATTCAATATTGTGTTCATATTATTTCATGCTAGCCTTGTGATGTGGAGCATAACAGAACTACTTTACTAGGAAACGGCAAGAAAAGATATGCCTTTGCATTAGCAACCGATAATGTTTTACTTATATTATGAGGAATATACAAGTGCCCTTTTCCCCCCAAAACCCTTTCCCCTCATTTTCTGTTCCCCCTTCCCACGGTTTCCCTAATCCATCTGTTTCTTTCATACGTTGCAATATATTCTGGAAATACAAATTGACAAATAAAAAAAGGTTTATGACCATAGAAGCATAAAAAAAAAACAACTATGTTCCTTCTGAAAGCTTATACCTTTAGTTGCTTTGTTTTATAGTATAATCTCATGCATAAATAATTCAGAAACAAAAGTACTCACCGTGGAAGTTCCTGTACAGGGATGCCAGCCTCCTGCACCTCCGGCTCAGGAGCACTAGTCAGGTTGGAAAATAATGCAATTAATGTTAAAAAATGAATGCCAAATACTGCACATTTCCCTAAAGCAAGGGTCGCAGAGGCCCCGCGCTCTTCCCCAAGGCATTTAAATGAAGTGCTGGGGGATCGCGTGAGGCCTCTGCAGTGTCTAACTTGTCTTCGGTGACGCGTCGCCATGGCAACTTGGTGTCATGTAACGTGACGCATCGCCATGGCAAAGCGCGTGATGCCGGATCTTAGGTAAGGGGGGGGGGGAAGGGGTGTGCGAGCACAGGGTCTGGCAGGCAGGGGGGGCGCAGCGCACAAAGTTTGCGCACCCCTGCCCTAAAGCATTGGCCACTCTTCTATCAGAGGTAGAGCAGGTGTCAATTGTATGAGTGTAACACACACATGCCATCCCATGATAAATGACTGGATGTGGAGATAAGCAACCTCAAAATATCTTGCCGGGGCACTTAGTCCTATTACTAATAGAAAGCTTACTAAGCACTAGTCGGGGTTTGCATTTTTCAAAACGGTCGTACTAACTGCCACAGCTGAGGCATGTAGTTACCATGCTTCCTGCAGTGCTGATACACCATAAGCCAACATAAGGCAGGATATCACAGGCATGCAGAGGTGAAAGTAGGCCGGTACGGTCGGTAAAACAATAAGTGCCAGTACTTCGTAACGGTATGAATTACTGGGGATTTTACTAAGCTGCCTCTCGGTCTGTCTCCCTGGCATCTCAGGGAGACGTACAGGACACCTGCATGCTCATATTGAACCCCCAAAATAACCACAACATATATATAAGCATATGAGTGTCACAGAGGAGTGCTACTGAGCATGGCAATATATATTTAAAACTAGAGACAGAACATGAAACACAGACAGAGCTCAGTGCACATCCAGTGAAACCTATACACGGTACAGTGCCTAAATATATATGTATAGATATCTATTAAATAAAACGGTCTTTTAGTTTAACATTTTGGCCAAAGTGTTGTAAGCCCCTGAGCCACTACACGGCAGACCACATCTCAAGGGCCCCTAACACTAATATAAATTCTTAATAACCTGTGCATTACCAGGAAGAATGATTTATAATAAATCTGTCAAAATTAGTTGCATAGTTCAAAGTCTGATTGAAGCTTTTATTAACCTTTACATTACCAGGAAAAGCACTCTGTATTAGATTTGTCACAATCATACTGCAAGCAAACAAGTTCCCCTGAGAGTGGGAGATGCTATGGAGTGAGCTTTTAACCACTTAAATGTGGGAGGGGGTGAGCTTCAACAAGATAGGAAGAGCCACCCTCCAATCAGCTAAGACCAGAGAGGGAGAGATGGGGTGAGAAATAGAGAGAGGTTAGAGTGAAGGGGTGGGGAAGTGAGAGAGGGGGGAAACTGAGAGGGGGTGGTGGGGGAGAGGAATAGTGAGTGAGGGGGAAAGTGAATGAGGAAGAGAGGGAAGGAGAGTGAGTGAGGGGGGGGGGGGAAGTAAGAGGCAGAGGGGGGGGGAGATAAAAAAATGCAGCGATGGGGGGTTGAGGAGGAACAAATGTCTGTGTGCGAGATGCACAACAAACCCACCTTTTTTGTAAGCCATTATTTAGTACCAGTAGTAAACAGAGCAATATATGCCAACATTCTTGTTTACCATTTGTGCACAATAACGTTAAATTAAACATGTTACCCCTTTCCAGCGAGAGCCGGACACACAGGGCTATTGTAGTTTTCTCGGACGCTGCCGCAGTTGGTACATCGGGTCTTGAACAAACTCCCTAAAAAAATGTAAAAGCATATAACCTTTTGTTTATTTGGGGGCAATGTATTAAAGTCTCCTGTCTGAAAAAATGGGTCAAACTCCAAGCAAAAAAACCCCACCATATTTATCATAACAACAAGCAGCACATTCTATCCTACAGGACCTTAAACATCTAATGTAAGTTTTATCCTCTTTTTTGCAGACCTTAAAACTTACAACCCATATACTTCATTCAGTAAGGCATTTATTTTACAGTACAGTCTGTTTAAAAAATATCAGCCGCTATCCATCACACAACCTACTACCATTTTGTAAAATCACCCTTTGTCAATCATATTAAAAAGATCTTTTAATGGACAATAAAGTTTTTCGATTAACAAGGGAATAAATTACTTGTTTAACCTTAAGAGGAAAAAAACCCGATTGTCCATTTTGCGACTGCAATGAGGTGTGAGACCGCATCATTGTGGAAACAGAATACGATTCCAACAATTGAAAAGATTCGGAACAGAATTTGGTTTGTCTGCCAGATGGAGAAGCTGACGAGTTTGGTCAACGACACTGGCTCAAATTTTCAAAAGGTCTGGCTCCCGTGGTTGTCACAAACAGACATTCCAGGGGTGAGCAATGCCTCCATTTGGCTATGATAGAAATAAGGGAGTTCTCCGGTGACAACCTGCACTCAGGGAGGGGTAAGGTGTATAGGGATGGGCCTAGGTAAGGGACGATTGGGTTAGGAAGTTAAGGGGAAATTTCTATACATGGAAGCCTGTGAAGGCATAAGAAGCTGCAGAGGTTTCCTGCACCAGAGCTAAAAGCAGGATGGAGAAGTGTGGAGACGTGCCCAGTATGACGTTGGATTGCAGATCTTCAGTGACCCCCCCCTCCCCTCCCTCTCTTCCCCAGTGTGGAGGAAAAAAACCCTTCTCTATGTATTAATTCTGACATTTTGCACCACAAATTGAAACGTAAGCCGTAGCAGCAGCAGCAATCCACAGCTCAGCTTTTCTCTTCCCCTTTAATTATGATGTTACCATAAATCTTGGTGCCAACATACAACAAGTACAAACCAAACATGACTAAGAGGGTTGTACATTAAATTGTGACAGTGCTGATCGAAACGCTATTGCACGGAAACTGCCACCGACTTCCATTGGAGTTTCTGAGCGAGAGTATTACTCTAAATATCATCTATTGTCTTGGAGCTTATCATCTGGTGTTGGGCCTTTAGATTATTAGGCTACAGAATATTCCAGTGCCAAACTGATTAACAATAGCACGTGTGATTCAGATTAGAGCATTGTAATCGTTTGCCATGCAAGCTATTTTACTGTTGGACCGAGCATCGAGAGTAGATGTCTTGAAATAATGGCCACGGTTTCCAGCATTACAATTTCTATGATTACCATTGCGGTGTCCATGATCATTGGAGAACGGTTTGAATGGCAAGTAAATACCTTATTAAGAACACACATAATGAGGATTATTTAACCCTTTCATTGATGCAGCAGTCTGCAAGTCATTAAAGGCTGGTGTGTAATTGTATAGCAAAGCCTGAAATCGGGTAGTTGGTGTACACCAAAGCAGCAAGTCTTCCGCCGGAAGATACTTTATCTTATCTTTTATTTTTTTTGACTGTATAGCAATCTTTAAATAAAGCCCAATTTAAAATAAAGGCGATCCTTCTACAGAACGGTTCTGTTTAAAAGCAATCCAGACCTTTTTTTGCAGGCATAAATAATTACATCTAAAATTAGTCACTTTAGAAAAATGTTACATCCCTGCCAACTTTAGCGATATTATAAGACGTTAATTTTCTTTGTACCTGTAAAAAAAAAAAAAAAGGCGCCCAGCTCTCTTACCGTGTATTTCAAAGAGGCTGCGGGATCCTGCCCTGCGGTGCAGCTCATCAATGTTCTGGGTTATGAGCACCATCTTCCGTCCCTGTTTGCTCAGCCGGGCTTCACACTCTGCGATGGCCACATGCGCTGGGTTTGGACTTTTCGTCAGCATCACTTCCCTCCGATGGTGATAAAATTCCCAGACCCGGGAGGGGTTCCTGGCAAAGGCCTCAGGTGTCGCCAATTGCTGGAAATAAAATCATTCAGATAAGCAGTGTTTCCTGGGAAACCTGGAATACTTTGGAGTGCGGGATAACTTCGCTGGAGCGAGGAATGCGGGGACATTTCTCCCGTGTAATGAGCTGACAAAGCTGAATTGGTCATCTTGGTACATTCATTAGAGATGCAACAGGAAAGGAGAAAGGGGACGAACGTTGAGGCTACAAGACATACTTCGGCAACATTATTATTATTATTATTATTATTATAAGACGCAATCATTTATCTGCTATTGATGAAAATAAAAGAAATCTGACTCATGCCGGTATTCTGACCAAAAGTATTAGCTTTACTTCTTTGTAATTATTATTTATTTTTTAGGAGGGTGCACTTTCAGATTTATTATGTATGTGTGTATGTATGTGTGTATGTGTGTATGTGTGTATGTATGTATGTATGTATGTATGTATGTATGTGTGTGTATGTGTGTGTATGTGTGTGTATGTGTGTGTATGTATGTGTATGTATGTGTATGTATGTGTGCGTATGTATGTGTGTATGTGTGTATGTATATGTGTGTGTATGTATGTGTGTGTGTATGTATGTGTGTATGTGTGCGTATGTATGTGTGTATGTGTGTATGTATGTGTATGTGTGTGTATGTGTGTATGTGTGTATGTGTGTATGTGTGTATGTGTATGTATGTGTGTGTATGTATGTGTCTTTATTTGTATAGCGCCCACAATGTACTCCGCACTTTACAAAAAAGACAATACAGTACAGTGAATATAATACAAAAAGTGCAACAAACACAATCTGACAACAGGAAAGGAAATCCCTGCCCCAGAGAGCTTACAGTCTAAGTGGCATGTTGGGACACTTACAGACACAGCAGGTGAGGGAATAAGTACAGCAGATGGCAGTGCTTGGCAGCAATGGTTGGTAGGAGCGACTGTGGGTGTGGGACAGTAGCCATGGGTCTGGGCTATTGATATTCTTCTTTTAAGAGGCGGGATTTAAGATTTCACATAAAGGTGTGGAGAAGGTGCTTGGCATATACTGAGTGTGATGGAGTTCCACAGGTTCGGTGGCAGTGAGGGAAAAAGGTTTAAGGCGAGGGAGCAGTAGAGGTGAAAGGGGTGGAGCGGAGACGGTTATGGGTAGAGTGCAGGAGACGAGTAGGTGCATAATGAGCGATCAGAGCTGATACGTAGGATGAACAGGAGAGGAGAGCCTTAAAAAGGTAAGGAGGAGAACTTTATAGGTGATCCGAAACTTTATGGGAAGCCAGGAGAGGGATTTAAGAAGATGAGCAGAGAAAGTGAAATTAGTCTAGCAGCAGATTTTTGGATAGATTGCAAAGGAGCCAGTTGGGAGGCCTGATGTTACATCATCCAGGTAAATTGTAGAGATGTAGCGACACACCACCATCCGCTCAGATTTGAAAAAGAGGATGACCAAAATTTTTATTAAAAAAATCACTTGGTTTATTGAAACATGTTTGGTGAGGAAAAACGACCTACATGTTTGGCGCTACGCGCTTGTTCACGGTCCGTGAGGCAGGAGGCAATCCGAGACTTGGGACTGGATTGCAGGAGTGAGGTTGGGGTGGATAGATATATCTGCGTATTATCACCAAATGATAGTGCCACAAGAGAGCACTGAGGTTCACCAACAGGCAGATCAACAGGAGACATAGACATGTTAGCAGTAGACACTAAAAATGTACGCTGGGAGAGGTATGAAATGAACCAGGATAGAGCTTTGTTGCGGATACAAAGGGAGTTTAGACTATTTTATTTATTTATAAAATGTTTTACCAGGGAGTAATACATTGAGAGTTACCTCTCGTTTTCAAGTTAGTCCTGGTGCACAGAGTTATAATGACAAATACATGGTTACAAATACATAGTTAAATGAAGTGAGCAAGGTTTTACATTATATACCAAACATTGCATGCACAGTAAGAGATAATATATGTTACTAGCTGATATACCTGGCGTTGCCTGTGATTTACCCCCCTTCACAGTTGGCTGGCCCCCACGTTCACAACTCCGTTCCCCTTCACAGCTCCGCCCCCCCCTCTTCACAGCTCCGTCTCCCCCCCTCCTTCACATCTGCGGTCTCCCCTCCCTGCACCCCACATCACTCTCCACCCCTCCTGGCCCCCACATCAGTGTCCCCCGCCTTGCACATCACATCACTCTCCGCCCCCTGCACCTCACATGACTCTCCCCCCCCTTGCACCTCACATTACTGCCCCCCCCTGCATCAACCCCGGCCCCCACCACATCACCCCCCGGCCCCACCACAGACTGTCACACACACACACACACACACACACACACGAGTAAGAGGCAGTGTAACACACACACACACACACACACACACACACACACAGTGTCACACACACACAGTGTCACACACACACACACACACACACACGTCACCTCTCCTTCCGTCCGCTGACATCTTACTCCGCGAGGGAGGAAGGGGGTCCTTCGGGGCGCCGCCACCTTAGGCGCCGCGTGTCCACTGCCTGTCGGAGCACCGGGGGGGAGGTGAGTGGAGCACCGGGGGAAGGTGAGTGGAGCACCGGGGGGGAGGTGAGTGGAGCACCGGGGGGGAGGTGAGCCGGAGCACCGGGGGGGAGGTGAGCGTAGCACCGGGGGGGAGAGCTGAGCGGAGCTCCGGGGGGGAGCTGACACAGGGAGAGGAGGAGAGCGCGGGGGCGCGCGGCGCGTGCTTGAGAGCCGTGGGGGGTGTCCCGGGCGCTTGCTCCGCTCCCCCGCTGACTGTAGCAGCACCATGGGGGGGGGGAGGGGAGGGGGGAGTGAAAGCGGGGGAAACAGGGAGACACGGGGAGAGGAGGTGCGCGTGGGTCACGATGACTTGGAGGGTGTGTGTGTGTGTGTGTGTGTGTGTCGTCACTCCGCCTCAGGCCAATGAGAGGTGCGGGGGCGGGCGGCCCAAGGGACCAATGAGATTTCCCCTAGGGACACAGGAAGATGCAGACAGGCATACAGTGCTTTCACTAATATATAATAAGATAGGCGTATGCAACAGTTACAGACCAGATTAAAATGTGAGACAGCTTTAGCTTTGAAAGAACTTAGACTGGTGGCGGCAGTGAGAGTCTCCGGTAGACTGTTCCAGTTTTGGGGTGCACGGTATGAGAAGGAGCGGCCGGATACTTTGTTAAGCCTTGGGACCATGAACAGTCTTTTGGAGTCTGATCTCAGATATAAGTGCTGCATGTGGTAGGGGTGAGGAGCTTGTTCAGATAGGTGGGTAGCTTGTCCAGAAAGTATTTGAAGGCAAGACAGGAAAAATGAACTTTGCGCCTATACTCAACTGATGACAATCTAGTTCTTTGAGCATTTCACAGTGATATGTGTTGTAGTTTCATTGGAGGACAAAACGGCATATTGAATTGTAGAGGGTATCGAGTTTGCTAAGGTGGGTTCGGGGTGCCGAGCTGTATACTATGTCTCCATAGTCTATAACTGGCATTAGCATCTGCTGTGTGATACGCTTTTTGACCAGCAGACTTAGGGAGGATTTGTTCCTGTAAAGTACACCTAGTTTGGCATAGGTTTTGGATGTCAGGGTATCAATGTGCAACCCAAATGTTAAATGGGAGTCAGATGCTCAAGTATTTAAAACTAGTAATAGGGGCTAGGGTGGTTTTAGCGATGGTTCTGATCTGGAGCTCGGTCATTGAAAGCTTTAAAAATGTAGCGTTGGTCCCAAATAACACTGTTACAGTCTTGTCAGTGTTTAAAAAGAGTTTGTTTTGGAAAATCCAATTTTCCAAGTCTCAAAAAGTCCGTTTCAAGTACGTCTCCAAGGTCGGAGAGGCTAGGGCCGTGTGCATATAAGATTGTGTCATCCACATACAAGTGTGTTGAAGCTCCCTTAGGCCGTGCTTATAGTGCCGGCGACGGCGACACGAATTCGCCCGAAAACAAACGCATTGCCGCCGCCGCGTGCTCTTATAGTGCACGCGACGGCGACAAGCGACGGAGCTGTCGCGAAAACCCGCCACCGGCAAAATTTGATTTTTCAAGGGCCGTCACTTCACGTGACAGCCCTTGAACAAATCAAATTGCGGGAATCCGCGATGTGGCCGACCGGCGAAATATAATGTGGCGACGGGTGACGTCACCCATCGTATCGACGTCGCCATCGGCAGCACTATAAGCGCAGCCTTACAAGCTGCAGTAAGATCATTGATGAACACTGAGAAGAGTAGGGGCCCCAGAACAGAGACTTGCGGGACAACGCAGGTGATATCCAGGGGGTTGGAGTTAGAGCCTGAGATGGACACATGTTGGGATCTACCGATGGGTAGGAATGAAACCAGTTTAAAACATGCTTCCCTATTCCAGAGCACTGCAGTTTGTTTAACAAGATAACTTGATCAACAGTATGAAAAGCCTTTGCAAAATCTAGGAATATTGCACCAGTAAGTTGTCCAAGTTCCATTCCACACAGGATTTCCTTGCAAACTTTTAGCAGGATAGTTACCGTGGAGTGTTTGGGGCGAAAGCCAGATTGGAATTGGCTAGGGAAATTTGTCTTGATATAGTAATCGCTTAACTGGGAGTGAACACATTTTTCCATGACTTTGGATAGTACTGTATTGGGAGAAGTGAGATTTGCCTGTAGTTTGAGACTGTGTTTTTGTCCCCACTTTTGAAGATTGGGACAACTCTGGCAGTTTTCCAGGTCTTAGGGATATGAGAAAGTAGAAAGTGAGAAGTGCAGTCAATGGGGGTTGTGATTAAACTAATGTTCTTTATTAAATGAACTTGTCCCAAGGAAATCCCTCTAGGACAACAATGATAAAAAGTCAATACATGAATGGTATTAAAAATAGTGCAAATAGAGTGGGTATACGGTAACACTTGGTCGGTCTCCAGGGGATAGAAAACGGGAGTAGCCCGATGGATAGTCTTAATCCTGACGAAGCCTTTTGGTGAAACGCGTAGGAGGAGGAGCAATAGGGTGTTTGCTTGCCATCAGTGCGTTTGAGAGGAGCGGACAATACCACTTGCTGGGCTGTCTATTTGGTCATTGGTAACCACCAGGAGGAGGAGCGCAGAGAAACGGAGCCCAGAGACTACCGGGAAGGGTCTGTGCGTCACAGCCGGAAGTGACATCAGACCCGGACATCCGGAGGGCTGCGTGATATCGCGAGTTGCAGCACATTCAAGCTGTGTGCACCGGAGCGGTTTTCGTGACCGGAGGGAAAACAGGACCGCCAAGGAGCTGTAGTACCAAAAGGGTGAGCTTATCCAAACATTGTCTCAACCCTGGGGTACCCCTCTTCATTAATACCTGCCCGGGCAGTGCACAATCTACAGGATTAAGACTATCCATCGGGCTACTCCCGTTTTCTATCCCCTGGAGACCGACCAAGTGTTACCGTATACCCACTCTATTTGCACTATTTTTAATACCATTCATGTATTGACTTTTTATCATTGTTGTCCTAGAGGGATTTCCTTGGGACAAGTTCATTTAATAAAGAACATTAGTTTAATCACAACCCCCATTGACTGCGCTTCTCACTTTCTACTTTCTGTTGTCACGTTCACATTAGGGACTGGGGGTTCCCTATTACAAGAAGCTGCATCTACCACCGGGTTGTGATTATCTTAATTTCATCTATACATATATTTATTTTTAGCAAACCCTTATTTGCACCGGACTGGTTCATGTCACATGATTTTTTGTTTTTTGTTTTATTTTATTTTTTGCTTCAGTGCCCATATTCACACTAACATCCCTTACGGCGCTTTTACATTTTTTGTTTTTTCTTAGGGATATGGCCTGCAGACAGGATAGAGTTGACTAGGGAAGCAAGCGGTTTGGCAATGGCTGGGGCACCAAGTCTTAGGAACTTAGATTGCAGTAAGTCAGGTCCACATTGGCTGCATAGTTTTAATTTGAGGAGCGCTTGTGTAATCTCCTCTTCAGATACGGGGACAAATTGAATAATTGTGGGCAGTGTTGGGAGAGGGTGAGGCTATTGGGTTACTCTCAGAATGAGGTTCATATTTGTAGTTCGGGTTGTGTTTCGCTAATAAGTTAGTAGCAAACCCCACAAAGTATTCATTGAATACATTTGCAATGTCAGTTGGATTTTTCAGAGTAATATCCTCCTATGAAGGAGAAGAGCGTGATCGACAGTATCAAAAGCAGCAGAGATCAAGTAGGAAAAATGAGCATGGGATTTATCTTCATGTAGATCATTGGCTACTTTAGGGAGCACAGTCTCTGTTCAGTGAGCTGCACGAAAGCGAAATTTTAAAGGGTCCAGGAGAGCATGGGAATTAAGAAAGCTGATCATACAGGAGAACGAGATTTCTAGCTATGTGGACGCAAAAGGTAAGAGGGATACAGGGCGGTAGTTCGTAAGGCACATAGGGTCTAGGGTGTTTTTGAGAATAGTTGTGACCATTGCATGCATAAAGGAAGAGGGAAAAGTGCCAGAGAATAAGGAGGAATTGAAGATGTGGGTGAGAATGGGGCCTAAGACAGAAGTAAGAGATCTGATAAGGTGTCAGTGGATAAGATTGAGAGGGCATGTGGTAGAGGGAGAAGATAAACTCAGTTTAGAAACTTCCAACTCTGTAACAGGAGCAAAGGCGTCAGGAGTGGAAGGAGGTGGTTTAGGTAGAAGCAGAGAGGAAGGGGAGGGAGCAGAAGGAATCTCCTTGTGGATAACATTCACTTTGCCTTTAAAGTGGTCGGCAAAGCCTGAGGAGAAGAGAAGGAAGGATGAGATGCGGGAGGAGAAGGGAGTCAAATACGGAGAAAAGACGGCGTGCATTGGATTTCAGAGTATTGATGAGAAGTACGAGTGTGGTGAATGATAGGAGGTGATGATCATAGAGTGGAAGGGGGGTAGATAAAGAGATCAGAAAAGAAAAAGGTTTTAGTACAGACCAGGTCTAAATAGTGACCATCCTTGTGTACACTATAGAGGTTCTATAGCCTCTTCTCAAGACACTGAGCCAGACCAGGTTTACCGAGGCAACCACCCACCTTTCTATACATATGCACATTAGATGCCCTCGCCTGTGTGTGTGTGTTTAAAACCTTACTTAGGCATGCTCCTTACATGGAGAAGCGCGGCGATTATATATTTGTTTTACATTTTCTGTTGGGCCGATTTTAATCCTTAGCAGCACACTCCTAGAGGGCAACACTATTAGGGTGTAATTAATATATTTAGACATTCACCTGCAACTGCTTATTGGGCAGCTTTTGGGAGGCCAGCCCCTCCTTCTTCTAGGTATATCATCTCCCAGTAAGGTCCCTGTTTTTCACTACTCACTTCACTTGCAGACATGCGAGTATCTTCACTGGTATATACCAGTTTTTAACTGCACTAGGTTATATAAGCATATGCTTGGATATATTAACCCCTTCTGGGTTTATTTCACATAACACTAGTATGCATTTAGCGTAGGGACCTGCTAAAGAGACTTACCTTGACATGGTTAGCAGGCTTGGCATTATTTGATCAAAGGATGTAAACAAAAAGTCTCCTTTATCTTATAGATTTTTACACTATAAACACATATACATATATACATATATATATATATATATTCCCCATTTATTGCTATCCAAAAGGGAGAAGCGCAGGGATTCACTTTCTGTGTTTAAAACCTGGCTTGATGCTGGTGCCTGAGAAGATGATCTAGAACTACTGTTCTACACTCATGGGGACAATCCAGCCCTTACATCGGCATTGAGCAAGCTCTGTGCTGGCAGTAACAGGCTTAGGTACTGGTGGTACGAAAAGATAAATTCTCACCTGGGCTTGCCATTTCCTCCAGTATCCTCCGGCTCCTCTGAAAGTGGGGACTCCACTCTCTGCACTGACACCGGCGCCTGTAATCACTGCAATGTGCTTTGCCTTAGCAAAGGCTTCTCGGAAATCAGCCAGGTCTGAAAAAGGACACAATGATTCTACTGCATTTGGTTGGAAGAGTGGGGAAGGGAGGACTAGCAGAAAAAAAGGAAATCTTGGATACAAATATATGCGATTTACCCCTAACTGTGCCAGAGGGTCATGATACAAATATCACAGCACTGCATTCCCTCAGTATTAAAAGGCCCAGCACTTTCTGCCCCTTAGTAACTTGCTACCAACAGGAAGTCCTTTTCTTGTGGAGCATTAGCATCCCTGAGCTGCCCAATCGTAACCAAACTCCTGCATTGCGCCCTCTTGAAGCAGCAATCGTGCTTTCCTTTTTTTTTTAAATAGGATTGAAGCAGGGGGTATCTGGAGCTGAATTAATTTCAGCTTCGGGGACCAACAGCTTTCCGACATACTACAGAGGTAGGGTGTGCCGTAGCAGCTCGGGCTGGGCGTGGGAAACATAATGGTGGCTTAAAGGTCCCGTGTCATGCAGGCCAATAGGAAGACGTGACGTCATTCCTTGCAGCTTCTTATTGGCCCGCAGGGCCAGTACCGTTAAACCTCCGGAGCTATTACCAGCATCATCTACGGAGGCAAGCATCTGAGAGCAGGGGGTCCCTGAAATTAACGCGGTTCAGCCCCAAAGATCCCCTGAAAACCTTTTTTTTTTTTTTTAAACATGTTCTGCTCTTTTATCATGCATGAAACAGAGCAGCGTCCTAACCATGCAACAGTATGTTCATTCACAGCTGCATTCAATGTGAACTACTTCGGTGTACATCTGCATCACCCCAAAGACCGACGCCTGATGGCGTTCCCGAAGAACTGCTCTCCTCTGCACAAAACCAGTGTGCTAAGAGTTAACATTTGCCTGGACTATGTGGAACGTCAACCCCACCCACTGGAATGTTAATGAGCCAAGAGGACACAAAGGACTCCACAGCTGCATTCAATCTGAATCCCTTCAGTGTACATCTGCGTTGCATCAAAGGGCAGCTAAAGGGTGTGAGCCGTTTGCTGCCATTCGCTGATATTTGGTGATATTAAAGCTTCTCTATTTCAATCTGAAACTCAACAGCCCTTTAATCCCCTGTACCCAATTTTCAAACTCTATCTGTCCATGAAATATCTGTGAATTTACTGTATCACCTCTGTTCTTTTAATGTAACCATGTATTGTTACAACTCTGTGCCCAGGACATATTGAAAATATATTACTTACTGGTAAAATATTTTTATAAATAAATGTTTGGGATCTTCATACTCGCGGAGAAAGACCAATTTACAGAATGTTTGTATTTCAGTATCAACCTAAATGATTATCAAGCGATATATTTACCAACGGTGTTATGCCAAAAAGACTTTCTGGCCCATATTTACCAAGCGATGCTGTGCCATAAGGCACTGGAGACACCTTACAGCCCATTCAGTTGAACGGCCCATGTGTCTTCTGGTGCTGGAATGTGTATCATTGCATCGCTTAGTAAAGAAGCCTAAGTGTTCAACTCTCCTCATTAGTTTGCACTTCTGATCTGCTTTCACAATCTCCAAGATGGAAACAGGTTGTCATTGGATTGTGCCGAAGGTTCAGAATGTAATAGTCCAAAGTCTGCACCACACATTACAACAGGATAAACTGAGCTGGGGTGAGCTGATTGAAATAAGAAGTACACAAATCTGTAACGTCTGCAGACCTCATTTTCCCCAACTTTGAAAAAACATGTTAGAGGTCACATTTTCCTACCCTAGCGCAAACACTGTTGACACTTGTACGCAAAGTTAAATGAGGACTAAGGGAAGACGCAGAGTAAGGGTATCTGTACCAGTCAACTAGTTTGTAATGCCCAATATTTTAGTTTACGAGAAGTGTCTCTTTCAAAGCCAGTAAATCTCTCAGCTGCTGAAACGTAGGCGCCTCCACTGAAATACCCACAATTCCTAGCATTGGCTTGTTGCCATCAGTACCACGTCCAACACCACTTACTAGAACTTGGACGAGTCATTTCCAGCGTGATGCCATTTTTTTGGGATGTTGGCTTCAGGCCACTGTACACGTGCGTCACCAGTCTGCGGGTGTGGAACTGAAGGAGAATCATTAGGTCTCAACTATTGTATCTGAGAGGGGGTGGGAAAAAAAGAAAAAAAACGGAGAACATTGCAAGCACAACCAAAGACAATTAAATAACAGATTGCCAACAAAGGATAACTTGCTTCTAGAATTCTATGTTGCAAAGTTTTTGAGGTTACTGAAAGATTAAGGAGGTACTTTCTCTATGCCACAGAAAGCTATGGATTATTCTTTTGTGTACTCTTTAGTATTGGTTCAAAGAGTAGTTTCAGTCAAAATTAGCGCTTCTATACTGTAGCATTGCAAAATAATCAGCCATTAAAAAGGGGCGAGTGCCACATTTTCTAACAAAGACATTTGTGAAGAGTTTTAGTATAACAGCTTCCAAATATTGGGGTGTTCTAGATCAAAAATATTGTGGCCCACCAGCCCGCTGTCTGCATTAATTGGTTCGCCGCAAGGAAGCTGCTGGTGACAATTTTTATCTTCTAATGTATTAAATGATCAGGAAGCCATTAATTAACACTGTTAACAAAATAAAGCTAAATTCAAGCATTAGTGTGACTTGAGTAACCAACATTATTTTGTAACCCAGTTGTTTAACTGTTTCAGGGCCACACTCTGGTTACCAGCATCTCTTACCAAGAGAAAGCGAGGAGCAGCAGGTGCAGCACACCATTCAAGGACCTGGGATAAAATCCTGCGTGTGTGCAGAGTGTAGGACAGCAGAGCCTAGCTGTGAGTCAGTGCTGCTTCCAGTGCCAGGGAGAGCGTTACGTGAGCAGAGGAGGGTAAGCACTGGAAAACAGCTGACAACAGAGCTATCTGGCTGCCAAAATTCCCACGAGCAGTGTGTTTGTCGCACGAACTCCCCCTCGCTTGAGCAATTCTGGACGTCCGTCTGGCCTAGCAGTGCGCATGAAGACTTCAATTGAAAAGCAGAGAGGGTTCGTGGTGCAGACAGAGTCCAGAGCCTGCCTCGGTAATAGAATCCACGCTGATCTAGTAGTAGACATGAACCACTTTTACACAGTAATGCAGAGTTTATCTTTCTGCGTCTTCTTTCCATACCAAGACTGTAGATTTTATACTTTGTCCTAGAGATACTCAACGTTAAGTTGAATGCGAACCAACGTTATCTTTCCTTTCCCCTGTATCCTTCAGGTGCACCTCTCTTCCCCTTTTTAGTTTCTGCACCCCCCCCCCCCCCCCGACTGTGTTTAAAACTGAAAATCCATCAATAATAAAAAAGTTTGCAAAACAAAAGGAGAGAGGGGCCCACTTTTCACCCCAAGCTACACTATCTATGTACCTCTACAAATGGAAGCTGCAGCAGCAGCTGCCAGAACCCGCGAGATGGGCCCATGTACACACACGTCTTTCAGGTAGATTCCCACATTTAGGGAGTTGCAATACAGTGAAAGCATTCAGCCATACAACAACTTTAACTTATTTACCCCAACACAGCTGTATTAATGCAGGTCAAACTCTGAGAAGCACAATGGCAAGTGTCAGTTTTATGTGGCCCTCTATAGGAGCCACGAACTTATAACTCGCTGAGCACACATCTTTCAATGTTACTGAAGAGGCAGCGAGTAGAATCGAGTTATACACTAGTTTTCTGCAAGCATCATTTCCCACCGATATGTCTCAGAAAGAGAACAACCGAGGATTTTAGAATGAAAGATGCGGTCAGGAAGGAAGCTGGTTTTGGCCCCAATTTAATCTTCTTGCGGCACAGGCGTTTCAGGGAGTGGTTATAGGAAGAGTTAGGAGAGAGAGAGCCCGAGCAAATTATAATAAGATGGATCAATAGTTGCACCAATAATTAGTGCAGTTTTCGTCTCTACTTGCCACGGTTGAGGTGGCTCCAAAGAGTTCTGCGCCAAATTTAAGAATCAGACACAAAGAACACTGTATGAAGCAAAGACACTGTGCATACAGAGAAGGCCCTATATGATGCACTCAAGGTCTGAGAGCTGCTGGCATCCGTGGTGAGAGTCGCAGTACGTGACGTCATGACGCCCTCTGATGTACGTTTCGCGTTAGCTTCATCCAGAGAGGGATTTGGACTACATTTGGCAATCTGCCAAAACAGAGACCCCCTATGGGGCATCAGCACCTAAACACTTTCTGTTTACTTTACTCACTACATTTACTGGTACCATCTCATTTTAATAGTATTTCCTTAATAAAGTATTTTAATAAACACTATTTACATTACTACTTGGTCCAGACTCTCTCCTTTGTACTGCAAATTTAGTAGGGTACTCTCCCTCCCTCAGATCTTGAGTGCATTATATAGGGCCTTATCTGTATGCACAGTGTCTTTGCTTCATCCAGTGTTCTTTGTGTCTGATAATTATCTCCTTGCCCTATTGCACCAGCCTGTATCTCTGACCCCCTTGGTCATATTAGGTCGATTGGGTGCATTTTCTCTTGTCTCCCAAATGTAAGAAGCAAGCTTTGAAAGATTCATACACATCGCGGTTTGAAAATTGACGCAGATGCTCCATGTTTGGCAAACATTGCACCGTTGTCACTCTGCAGCCAGTGGAGTTGCAGTGCATTCCAGTGGAAGGCCACACACACACACAACAGCACATGGCCGCAGCCTGAGAACAGGTCGTCTTTCACCTTCATAAGAAATTGGGTCTCTCAGAGGTGTCCTCAGAGCCACACAAGAGACCAGGTTTACAAGATATCCCAAACACACATGCAAATGATTGCACATAGCTGGATAACACGCAGGGCATGTGTGCATGCAAACTTGGGTTGTGCAGAGGTGTTCTAAAAGATCTGTGTATATTGTTGGGGTGTTATAGACAAGTCTCTAATGCATGCCCTCATCCTCTCCTGCCTGGATTTATTTCATCTTTAAAATGTTTTAGCAGGAAACAATACATAGAGAGATACCTCTCATGTTTAAGTATGTCCTGGGCACCGAGCTATGGTGTCAATACGTGGTTACATTAAATGGACAGAGGTTACACAGTCAATTTACAGACATTTCATGGAAAGTTAGAGATAATATGATAATGGGCGTATGTAGCTGTTAAAGACCAGATTAAAATGAGAAAATGATTGTTATCATTGTAACATACTGCTAACAGGGCTCCCTGTCTCAAAACTTTCTCCTTTACAATCAATTCAACATTTGGCTGTTAGAATAATTTGACTTTCTTCCAGAACAGTCTCTGCTCATCTCCTCCTTAAATCCCTCTCCTGGCTTCCCATCAAAATTCAGATAACCTACATATTTCTCCTCCTTATCTTACCTTCAAAGGCAGTGATTTCCAACCTTTTTTGATTGGAGGAACCCTTGAAGTATTTTGCAAAATTTTGGGGAACCCCTATCTGGATGACATGTTCGACAGGGGTAAATCACAAAATAGTCGTGTAAAGCAGTAGGGGTAATAAATAATCATAAACTCATACTTTTGAATAAACAATGTGTATATATTTTGTAATGATTTTGGTATAATATAATAGTTTTTTATAGTCGTTAACAAAAAAAACCCCATAACAACTAATATGCAGGGCAGCTCTGTGTCTCCTGATGATGTAACTTCCAGCTTCTCCTGGCTACGGGGTCCTCGCTGTGCCACAATCCTACGCGTTAAAACCTTAATTTTTTACTCAATTACTTACAAGCTTTTTCAAATTCTAGCGCAGGTCTGCACAACTTGTGAAGTGAGAAGGGCCGAAATGCTCCAAGGAAAACAGCACCCATCATCTTCATATCTCCCCCAGCACCCCTCATCATCCTCATATCCCCACCCCCAGCACCACTCATCATCCTCATATCTCCCCCAGCACCTCATCATCCTCATATCCCCACCCCCAGCATCACTCATCATCCTCATATCTCCCCCAGCACCCCTCATCATCCTCCCCCAGCACTCATCTTCATATACCCGCCCCCCCCCCACTGTATCTCACATCACTCCCCGCCCCCCCCCCACTGTATCTCACATCACTCCCCGCCCCCCCCCACTGTATCTCACATCACTCCCCGCCCCCCCCCACTGTATCTCACATCACTCCCCGCCCCCCCCCCCACTGTATCTCACATCACTCCCCGCCCCCCCCCCCCCCACTGTATCTCACATTACTCCCCGCCCCCCCCCACTGTATCTCACATCACTCCCCGCCCCCCCCCCCACTGTATCTCACATCACTCCCCGCCCCCCCCCCCCCACTGTATCTCACATCACTCCCCGCCCCCCCCCCCCCACTGTATCTCACATCACTCCCCGCCCCCCACCCACTGTATCTCACATCACTCCCCGCCCCCCACCCACTGTATCTCACATCACTCCCCGCCCCCCCCCACTGTATCTCACATCACTCCCCGCCCCCCACCCACTGTATCTCACATCACTCCCCGCCCCCCCCCCCACTGTATCTCACATCACCCCCCCCCCCCCCCCACTGTATCTCACATCACTCCCGGCCCCCCCCCCCACTGTATCTCACATCACTCCCCGCCCCCCCCCCCCCACTGTATCTCAGATCACTCCCCGCCCCCCCCACTGTATCTCAGATCACTCCCCGCCCCCCCACCGTATCTCAGATCACTCCCCGCCCCCCCACTGTATCTCAGATCACTCCCCGCCCCCCCACTGTATCTCAGATCACTCCCCGCCCCCCCACTATATCTCAGATCATTCCCCGCCCCCCCCACTGTATCTCAGATCACTCCCCGCCCCCCCACTGTATCTCAGATCACTTCCCGCCCCCCCACTGTATCTCATCTCCCTCCCCTCCATATGCCTACCTCAGGCGGCAGCAGCGGACAGGAGGTGGCAGGCAGGAGGTGGCGGCTGGGACGTGCAGCGGCAAGCTAACTACAGAGCACGCAGGACTGCATGCACGCGCTCGCTCTAGCTAGCAGCAGGCATCAGAAGTGCCGCACTGCTAGAGCGTGCTCCTGCAGTCCTGTGAGCGGGCTCTGGGGAACAGTGAGGAGAGAGGTAGGCCCAATGTAAGTGTGTATATACATTTGGGGGAGCAAGGGGTGTGTGTGTGTGTGTGTATGTATGTATGTATTTGGGGGGGGGAGGGGGGTTGTAGTGTGCGCGCATGTATTTGGGGGCTAGTAGTGTGCGCGCATGTATTTGGGGGCTAGTAGTGTGCGCGCATGTATTTGGGGGGTAGTAGTGTGCGCGCATGTATTTGGGGGGTAGTAGTGTGCGCGCATGTATTTGGGGGGTAGTAGTGTGCGCGCATGTATTTGGGGGGTAGTAGTGTGCGCGCATGTATTTGGGGGGTAGTAGTGTGCGCGCATGTATTTGGGGGGTAGTAGTGTGCGCGCATGTATTTGGGGGGTAGTAGTGTGCGCGCATGTATTTGGGGGGTAGTAGTGTGCGCGCTTGTATTTGGGGGGGTATTAGTGTGTGTGCATGTATTTGGGGGGGTATTAGTGTGTGTGCATGTATTTGGGGGGGTATTAGTGTGTGTGCATGTATTTGGGGGGGTATTAGTGTGTGTGCATGTATTGGGGGGGGTATTAGTGTGTGCATGTATTGGGGGGGTATTAGTGTGTGTGCATGTATTGGGGGGGTATTAGTGTGTGTGCATGTATTGGGGGGGTATTAGTGTGTGTGCATGTATTGGGGGGAGCGGGTAGTGAATGTATGTATGTATTGTGTATTTGAAAATGACAAACAGTTTTGCACGGAAAACAATGAAGAATAAAAAATAGAGGGACTTATTGTGAGAGGCATTTTATTCCCCCACATTTTTTCTTTTCCCTAATTCTGATTTAAGTAAGTTTGTTGTATGTTAATGTTTATACAGTATATACCTATTAGTGTGTGTGCAGTATATGTATGTGTTTGTGGGGGTCTAATATTCATGCATGTGTTGCGGCTCTCGGAATATTTTCGACAATTACAGTTTATATAAAACGGCTCTTCTTCCTCGAAATATTACAGACCCATGCCCTAATCACTCACTCTAAGGGGCAATTGTCTCCCTCCAGCTGGGAATACAACTCTCTCTCGTCCCATTCCTGTTTCCCCATATAAAATATAACACTACGTTGCAACTACAGAGTTTTGTTGCACTTTTCATGCCAGGTATGTCACCCAAAAATGTACAAACGAGCATTTTACCATGTCGTACCGGGGACTGTACATGTATAGTGTGATGGTTAACAATAAAAATGTGTTATTTTGTTTGGGTGCTATGAAGCTGCTTTGTATCAAGTACCCATTGTGCTACACTTCTGGCATCCTAATTACTTCCATCTTAATTACACCAGTAAAACAGTGGGATTGACAATTTACCTGTAGCCACAAACAGTTTTATCATGAGAGATTAGGTAAAGATTATAAAACCTTCAAAGCTTTTGGTTATGATAGAAGCACTGAAAGCTAAATAAAAAGAAATAAACCTACCTATACTTTACTGATTTTCATATGCCAAAATGATCACAAAGCTCTCTTTAAAGCTGCAGTTCAAGCTCCCGTTTTTTTTTTTAGGTTTTTTTTTTACTTCAATAGTTTCATGTGGGCAATCTCTAATTACCTAAAGAACTGCATAGCTGCCGGTCAATTCGTTCTCCGTCTATTGATCGGCAAAGTTTGGCGACATCTTTAAATATGGGGAATGTAAATGGTTGCTATAGCAACAAGCATGTTTTTAAAAATAGAATACAAGAAAATTGGTCTTTCAACGTTGTTTTTTTTAAAACAGAAAATGCTAAAAGTATTTTTTCTTACTACAGAACCGATTTATTAAAAAAAAAAAAAACACATGCAGGATATTGACTGAACTGCAGCTTTAAAGATGTTCAATAATCTACATTTAACTCATTAAAGGTCACTGCCATTAATTCGCTTGGGTCTCAGAACTGCTGCCTTCAACCCTGAGTGCTTCATGACGTTATGAGGGCCGGCCGTCCGGCTCTGACTTACAGGATATCATGCTAGAAATGCTCATTTTCTAAAGGGGGAGAGGATCGGAAATGGAGAGGCATTGGTTACAGCCGCAAATGCAGCCAAACAAATCAAACGAAGATAGAACATAACCTGATAGTTCATGTTTTGCCGAGTGAACGACAGTAGGGCCCCGCTTCTCGGCGATCCGCCAATACGGCGGTACCGAGAAGGGGGCCGCCATGTCTGCGCATGCACAGAATGAATTCGCGCATGCACAGAATGAATTCGCGCATGCGCAGAATGAGTTCAGAATTCAACTGTAAGATTTTAAAAAAGGGTGAAAACAGCAGCAATGGGGCTTTACAATCCTAAAAAGAAAGGACATTTCAATGATGAGCAGAACAGAGACAGTTTAAGTGCCAGAGGCTTAAATATATAGTGATTTTAAATGGTTAAAAATGACTTTAGGTGCCAGAAAGTTTGAGGAAGTGAAGAGCTATAAACTAGATATAAAAGCAAACAGATTACTGCCTTCTGCCACCAACACAAGCCATGTAAACTAAAGTATGACAGGGGGAAGTGCAAGACATCACAAACAGGAGGCACATGTAAAGACTAATACTATAGACATGTGTAAACACATGCACACACAAGTATATATATATATATATATATATATATATATATTAGCTTATCTGAAATAGCTCTTGTAGTTTAACCTCTTCATTACAGAAGTACAGAAGTACAGAAGACACAGAGAAACTATTATGAAGCCTCTCAGCCCCAGGAAGGCCCCTCTCACTAAAAAGAGGATACTAAGGAGCATTTGAAGGTCATTTTTCTATTACACCCCCACTGCTGGGGGAGAGCAGTTGTCAGATATTTTACAAATGTGCCTTGGGTCATCTATGTATGTATTTAAACCCATGCAAGTAAAACAAGTTCATACAGCTGTCTGCACATGGGAAGCTGCAGTGACAACAAAGTCAAATGCAACGGAGAGAGATTGCAGGGGGTGGGGGGGAGAGAGATTGCAGGGGGTGGGGGGGATCTTGCTGATCAGGAAACCCGGGCTGTGACCTGTGTGATATGATTGCACCCCACCTTTCAGTATCCATGCAATGTGTCCCTGCTCCTGTGCGTGACTTCCACGATCAACAGGAAGCCCCCAAACCAGATGCTGTGCAGCCAACGCCAAGCCTCGCAGCTCAACAACAAGCGGCTCTCACAGCCTGCAGCGCCACCTGCTGCTTATCACAGGCAGCGCAGGCTGCGTTACTATTGTATACATGTGTTCCCAACATTTTGGACATTGTGCCCCATCCCCCCCCCCCCCCCCCCCGCTACAAAATATTTGTTCTGCGAACCCCTAATTAGTACATCGTATTGCCTACTTATCAGACTATTGCTAACAGCGTGGGTAGTATTTTTATAGCTGCTAATCACAATGCATTATGCCAGGGGTGTGTAAAGTTTTTACGTCGCGCCTCCAACCTGCGTTCCTGCGATGTCGCGTTGTCGTGGAAGCGCGTCGCCATTTGACGCTGCGTTGTCATGGCAACGTGTCGTTGCCATCAGAAGGCGCAGGTGCAGAGGCCGGAGAGAAGGTAAGAGTCAGTTACAGAGGCCCCGCGCTCTCCCACGGCAATAAGTTTAAATCAGTTGTGGGGAAGAGCGCTGGGCCTCTTTGAGCGCGGGGCACGGTTTGGCGCCCCCCTCAGAAAATTTTACGCCTCCCCCCCACTTTGCACACACCTGCCTAATGCAAAGCAGTGCGGAGGGCGACTGTGGAAGCTCCTGCTGTAATTGAGAGCTATACCACCCACGCTAAGGTGCAGTTTGGGGTGTTACTGTGCAGTCCCCCCACAGGCTCAGGAACCCACTATATTGCCTGGCATCAGCCATTATATATTCTTGGGTACGAGCCCCTGGGAGACACCTGACGAACCCCCTGTTGGGAATCATTATACTAGGAATCATTATACTAGGAAGTTTGAGTTAGAACGTGTTTTAGTTATTTGCACTTCTATATTTATAATAACTGAATTCCGTGTGTGTGTGTGTGTGTGTGTGTGTGTGTGTGTGTGTGTGTGTGTGTGTGTGTGTGTGTGTGTGTGTGTGTGTGTGTGTGTGTGTGTGTGTGTGTGTGTGTGTGTGTGTGTGTGTGTGTGTGTAGGTCTTCTCTGTGTGGTGTGTGTTATTCTCGATGGCCTGCCCCCCACTTTCCTGACTCCCCCACCCCCGGCGGAGCTGTGGACACAGGGGGGTCTGTCTGAGTCTTCCCTACTCCCCCTCACCCCCTTTCCCCCGTTAAATACACACTTAGGCCTGGGACATGGTGCAGGGAGCGGCGCTGGGCAGCGCTGACGCTCATGCTCTCCTGCTCAAGCAGGAGATTTTTCTTGTCCCTGCATGAGCGTCAGCGAGCGCGCTTGTGTGCCGAGTGGGAGCCGGGCGGGAGGCGGGGCTAGGGCGCCACGTCACAGCGCCAACGTCACGGATTGCCATTGGCTTCTGGAAGTCACGTGACCGGCCCTGCGCTTCCCTCAGCGGCAAAATTTAAACTTGCCTGTCTCCTGCATTTCCACACGCCTCCGCACGCCTGCGGAAGCGCCGTCTAAAGCCGCGCTGATAGGGATAATGTTTCCCCTCAGCGCGGCTCAGCAAGGTCTTTTTGACCATGTCCGAGGCCTTAGACATGACAATTTAACCCTGTCACTGTTAGAGGGAGCTGCTAAGCTTTGCTTTGCTGGCTTCTCTGGCAGCAAGAGAGAAATGACTCATTGCAATGCAATATTCTCACCTTTTTTTCTTAGAGGAAACTATTTTGGGTAATGCAACTGTAAGGGTGTGTTAAATACCAGGTGTGTGTGTGCGGAGGGAGTACGGCAGGTTCCGCGACGGCACGGTAGTACAGGGTGCCGCCATGTTGTTGCGCAATATTGCAAAGGACACTGACGGGGTGAAGAGGTCGCGCATGCGCAATGGGAGCGCGCGAACGACAGGCCAATAAGGGAAAGGCTCTGATATGGACGACAACTCCCGCGAGCTCTGGGACAATCACTTGATGCTAGGAGCCAATGAGAGGGCAGGGATTAAGGAAGGAGGAACAGGAAGCGTGGGGGAAGAGACCACGCTAGGCAGAGGAGCTCGGGACCGAGCGAGAGGAGGTAGTGTTAGTGCAGGGGGTTCGTGACCCGCCTGCATAGGCCAGCTATTACTCCCCAGGACCATAGGAAGTTCCCTGAGTCACAGTAGGTTGCTGTACTGCAGGGACGCCCGATAGTGGAAGGAATTGTCACCTTAGTTAGGGACAGCGCACGGAGTTGAGAACAGTCACAGTCATCTGGGATCAGACGGCTGGGCACCCGACACGGAAGGTACAATTGTAAAGCAAGTGCACCAACACCGGTCATCAGGCGCTGATCCCGCCTTAGGAATAACTCTTGTAGTGACACTAGCAAGTGGCTAGCAGACTGAGTATATTAGCTAACCTCTTACACGGACAACACTCTATAGAGCGTGGCGGAGCCACTGTTATACGGGACAATTTCGCTAGGAATGTGGCTGAGCCACGGTAGTATACGGACTCTAACATTATAGTATAAGTATATAAGTTATGTGTGATGTTATATAGAGAGTAAGAGATGGTTACCTATGCACAGTAAACTTGGTTGCACGCATTGTTGGTATGTTTCTTGCCCAGGGCGATCTTACGTAACGGGGATCCTGGGTAAGTGGTGGCGCTGCGCTAGAACCCTTACCCCAGGCTCCCAGCTAGTGGAGTGAAAAAGGCGAACAAAAGAAAAGTGCGCAACAACAATATATATATAAATAACGTGATAAGTGTGATCAATTAAATAGGTGACCTTGTGTAAACTTTGAAAAGTATGGAGCGTCTGCAGCTGTGAGACCAGGGATGGCTCTGGTCCCCCCTATATGCACACAAAAAAACAAGAAACACAGCGCACAACGCTCATAGTGTATTAAATGATATCTTTAGTAACCAAAATAAGGAGGTAAGTATTGTGCGTACATGAAATAAAATTTAAACAAGCATTTCAGGGTTATTGTTACCCAAGCACCAACGGACGCCCGTGATAGTCTCGTGGCTCTCTCCTTCTCGCTCCAACAACCTCGGTGTAGGGCCTGGAATCTCAGCTCCAAACGCTGTTATTTCAGCCTCTCGCCTTAGGGTAAGGCTAATGCAGCTCCAGCAGTCCAGAAAAGACCTCCGCTTGTATGCGTTATGCCCGTCACTGCATGGATCTCGTTTGTAACGGAGCAGCGGGGTACACGCTGTTTGGCGTCCTGGTCGAGCGCTTCCGGGTCTGTGACGTCACAAAACCGCGAGACTTCGTCACAAGTCTACAAGACACCGGACCGGTTCTCTGGGAGTGCTGGGATATAGAGGGTTCGCAATGTTCTTAGTCCAGCGCGTTTCGAAACCACATGGGTCTCTTCATCAGGGAGTAAAGACTAATCAGTCTATTGACACTTAAATACCCCTCATGCGTCACTAATTGGTCCCTCCATTAAGGGTTTTAACCAATCGCAAAGCAACGGGGAGGAGTCAAAGAGCTCCATGGTAACAGAGAATGCATCCTAACAAAAAAACTAAAAACAACTTTATTTATACATATTGTAACAAACAATTAAAAAAACGGTGACTCTAAAATAAAGAAAAAAGAATTAGTACACAATACTATTGGCAGATGTATTTGAACATATTTAGTAATTTAAAAAACAGACAAAAATATATTTGAAGATGAAGCACGAGCTAAAAAATCAATGAATAGCTTAAAACCATAAATTAAGGTTAATAGAAATTTAAAAAGTTAAGATATTTATTTAAAAAAATATGCCAGCTCAGAATATAAATGTTATTTGTAAATACATAACCTAGCTACATCACCAGTGTGGGATGGTCAGTAGAGGGACCATATATCTATATCCTCATTGAGGCCTCCCGGATATAGTGTGCCCAATTTATATATCCAGAAGGTCTCTTGAAAGGATAAATCTTTTACCCTATCCCCACCCCTTCTGCTCCTAGGGACATGTTTGATACCCTTAAAGCGCAGGGACATGGGGTCTTTATTATGATGTAGGGCAGCGGTGCGCAAACTGTGGGGCGCGACCCCCAGGGGGGGCGCGACGGGGGGCGCGGGGTTTACAGAGGCCCCGCGCGCTTCCCGAAGGCACTTAAATTAAGTGCCGGGGGAGCTGCAGGGCCTCTGTAAACCTAACTTACCGTGGCTCCGGCGGCTTCCTCCCTGCGGCGCCATGGCAACGCGGCGTCAAAATGACGCCGCGAGGTCATGTGACGTCACGTTGCTATGGCAACGTGACGTCATTACGCCGGAGCGCGGGTAAGTTGGGGTTGGGGGGGGCGCGGGAGCGAGGGGACAGCCATCAGGGGGGCGCAGGGAAAAAAGTTTGCGCCCCCCTGATGTAGGGCATAGTGCTTGGAGAGGCTATGGGTTAACAAACCATTCTTTATGTTTCGTATATGTTCTTGTATACGTATTTTTAATTGGCGTTTGGTACGCCCTACATAGAACAAGCCACACGGGCATTCTATTAAGTATACAATGTGATCCGAATTACAATTGATAAAATCTAATATTTCATAAGTTTCCTCAGTTTTAGGACAAACAAAAGTTTTACTATTAGAGTGTAGGTGTTTGCACACTGAACATTTTCCACATTTGAAGTTTCCACAGGGTTTTTTAATATTTAACCATGTTTTTTCTCCCACAGGTACAGTTTTAATGTTTATGTCACTAGGGGACAGAGCATTCTTTAGATTTTTTGCTCTTCTATATATGAACCTTGGGTACTTAGAAATGTGTGTCCCCAAAATTGGGTCATTTGACAGGATTGACCAGTGCTTCTTTACAATCTTCTCTATATATGTAGTCATAGAATTAAAGTTTGTAATAAAGGCAACATTACATTTTTCATCACTTACAAATTGTTTCTTTTGATGTTTGGTTTTTGGGACTAGCATTTGTTTTCTATCTATTTTTCTCACCCTATCAAGATCATCAGTAAGTTTTTTAAGGGGATAACCCCTTTCTAGGAATTTTGAGGTTAAATCACCCGCCTGTTTTTCAAAGTCTGTGTCCAAACTACAGTTTTTTCTCAACATGTAAAATTGGCCCCCAGGTATGTTCTGAATCCAAGATTTTTTATGGTTACTTGAGGCCATCAGGAGGTTATTTGAATCCACATCCTTGAAATGAGTTTTGCTTATAAGGTTTCCCTCATCAGACACCCTCAAATTCAAATCCAAGAAGTTAATTTCCTTGACACTTTCCACATGGGTAAATGTCAAGTTTCTATTGTTATTATTTATATACTTCAAAAAAAGACTTACAGAATATTGGTCCCCATCCCACAGACATATAATGTCATCTATGAAGCGACGCCAAATAATAATATTTCCTCCAAAGGGATTGTTATTAAGGATGCAGTTATGTTCCCATTCTCCCATATACAGGTTTGCGAAACTGGGGGCAAATCTAGTGCCCATAGCAGTTCCGCAAACCTGCAGGAAAAATTCCTCCAGAAACATAAAATAATTATGTTTCAGAATAAAATGGATTGAATCCAAAATAAAGTTTTTGTTCAAATCATGTAATTCGGCATCGCTAGATAGAATTTTTTTTACAGATGCTAGGCCCTGTTGATGTGGTATATTAGTATATAGGGCCTGCACGTCACAAGTTAACCACCTATACGAATCCTTCCACTTTAGATTTTGTAACAAATTGAGCAATGAAGTGGAGTCCCTTAGGTGGGAGGGGAGTTTTTCAACATAGGGTTGCAAAAAGTGGTCAACATACTGGGACAAGTTCGCTGTTAGACTATTTATTCCTGAAATTATCGGTCTGCCTGGGGGGTTGGTTACTGATTTGTGGGTTTTTGGAAGGTGATAAAATATCGGGATTTTGGGGGAACTGGTAAACAAAAATTCATACTCAGTCTTGGTGATAACACCAGAGTTTAATGCTTGATCCAATAGAGATCTAAGTAAATTTAGAAAATCCAATGTTGGATCTTTTTTAAGCCTAGAGTATGAAGTGGTGTCATTCAGGAGTCGCAAAGCTTCTCCTTCATAGTCCTTTCGGTTCTGTAGAACAACACCACCTCCCTTATCCGCCTGTCTAATTATCAGGTTATTATTCTCCTTCAAGAATTTTAATGCTAGCCTTTCTTTTTTAGTGAGATTATGTTTTATGTCACTTGACTTCATAGTGTTACTCAAAAGAGTGAAGTCATTATTAACCATGTTGAAAAAAGTCTCAACATGATGACCTTTAGAGTGGGAGGGGTAAAATTTTGATTTCCCCTTAAAGTGCGTGTGCCTCAAACTTTGAATGGGTTCTATATTTTCACCTATAACAACCTCAGGTGAAACAATAGACACTCCTATTTTGTTTGGAACTTCATTACCTTCCATATCTACTTTAATAAAGTGCCTTTTTAATGTGAGGTTTCGCATACATTTTTGGAGGTCAGTGTATAATTGAAATGAGTTCGGTAGGCATGAGCGTGAAAAGGTCAAACCCCTGTCTAGAACCTTCTTTTGATCAGTGGTTAAAATAACTGAGGATAAATTAAAAATTCCACGAGAGGGAGATGTCACACATCTTTCTCGTAGCCTCTTTTCTTTAATTCTGGCCCCTCCTCTAACTCCTCTTCTGGTAGGGTTCTTTTCTTTTTCTCCCCTAACCGAGATTTTTGGGAGATTTCCACACATTCCCCCTTCCTTTGTGGGTCCAAATGTCTTTTTCGGACTGAATCCAAAAAAGAAGACGGGGAATGCTGGGCTGGTGATTGAGTTTTGGCAATAGGTGTATAGGGCCTGTTATCCCTATGTGTATCAAATTCTTTCTGGCCATATCTAAAATTGGGGATATAATTCCTCCCTTTGTAATTGGGATTTCTAAAATGCCCTTCATGTCTAGGAGGAGGGAAATGTTCATCAAATCTAAAGTGGAAGGATTCGTATAGGTGGTTAACTTGTGACGTGCAGGCCCTATATACTAATATACCACATCAACAGGGCCTAGCATCTGTAAAAAAAATTCTATCTAGCGATGCCGAATTACATGATTTGAACAAAAACTTTATTTTGGATTCAATCCATTTTATTCTGAAACATAATTATTTTATGTTTCTGGAGGAATTTTTCCTGCAGGTTTGCGGAACTACTATGGGCACTAGATTTGCCCCCAGTTTCGCAAACCTGTATATGGGAGAATGGGAACATAACTGCATCCTTAATAACAATCCCTTTGGAGGAAATATTATTATTTGGCGTCGCTTCATAGATGACATTATATGTCTGTGGGATGGGGACCAATATTCTGTAAGTCTTTTTTTGAAGTATATAAATAATAACAATAGAAACTTGACATTTACCCATGTGGAAAGTGTCAAGGAAATTAACTTCTTGGATTTGAATTTGAGGGTGTCTGATGAGGGAAACCTTATAAGCAAAACTCATTTCAAGGATGTGGATTCAAATAACCTCCTGATGGCCTCAAGTAACCATAAAAAATCTTGGATTCAGAACATACCTGGGGGCCAATTTTACAGGTTGAGAAAAAACTGTAGTTTGGACACAGACTTTGAAAAACAGGCGGGTGATTTAACCTCAAAATTCCTAGAAAGGGGTTATCCCCTTAAAAAACTTACTGATGATCTTGATAGGGTGAGAAAAATAGATAGAAAACAAATGCTAGTCCCAAAAACCAAACATCAAAAGAAACAATTTGTAAGTGATGAAAAATGTAATGTTGCCTTTATTACAAACTTTAATTCTATGACTACATATATAGAGAAGATTGTAAAGAAGCACTGGTCAATCCTGTCAAATGACCCAATTTTGGGGACACACATTTCTAAGTACCCAAGGTTCATATATAGAAGAGCAAAAAATCTAAAGAATGCTCTGTCCCCTAGTGACATAAATATTAAAACTGTACCTGTGGGAGAAAAAACATGGTTAAATATTAAAAAACCCTGTGGAAACTTCAAATGTGGAAAATGTTCAGTGTGCAAACACCTACACTCTAATAGTAAAACTTTTGTTTGTCCTAAAACTGAGGAAACTTATGAAATATTAGATTTTATCAATTGTAATTCGGATCACATTGTATACTTAATAGAATGCCCGTGTGGCTTGTTCTATGTAGGGCGTACCAAACGCCAATTAAAAATACGTATACAAGAACATATACGAAACATAAAGAATGGTCTGTTAACCCATAGCCTCTCCAAGCACTATGCCCTACATCATAATAAAGACCCCATGTCCCTGCGCTTTAAGGGTATCAAACATGTCCCTAGGAGCAGAAGGGGTGGGGATAGGGTAAAAGATTTATCCTTTCAAGAGACCTTCTGGATATATAAATTGGGCACACTATATCCGGGAGGCCTCAATGAGGATATAGATATATGGTCCCTCTACTGACCATCCCACACTGGTGATGTAGCTAGGTTATGTATTTACAAATAACATTTATATTCTGAGCTGGCATATTTTTTTAAATAAATATCTTAACTTTTTAAATTTCTATTAACCTTAATTTATGGTTTTAAGCTATTCATTGATTTTTTAGCTCGTGCTTCATCTTCAAATATATTTTTGTCTGTTTTTTAAATTACTAAATATGTTCAAATACATCTGCCAATAGTATTGTGTACTAATTCTTTTTTCTTTATTTTAGAGTCACCGTTTTTTTAATTGTTTGTTACAATATGTATAAATAAAGTTGTTTTTAGTTTTTTTGTTAGGATGCATTCTCTGTTACCATGGAGCTCTTTGACTCCTCCCCGTTGCTTTGCGATTGGTTAAAACCCTTAATGGAGGGACCAATTAGTGACGCATGAGGGGTATTTAAGTGTCAATAGACTGATTAGTCTTTACTCCCTGATGAAGAGACCCATGTGGTTTCGAAACGCGCTGGACTAAGAACATTGCGAACCCTCTATATCCCAGCACTCCCAGAGAACCGGTCCGGTGTCTTGTAGACTTGCGACGAAGTCTCGCGGTTTTGTGACGTCACAGACCCGGAAGCGCTCGACCAGGACGCCAAACAGCGTGTACCCCGCTGCTCCGTTACAAACGAGATCCATGCAGTGACGGGCATAACGCATACAAGCGAAGGTCTTTTCTGGACTGCTGGAGCTGCATTAGCCTTACCCTAAGGCAAGAGGCTGAAATAACAGCGTTTGGAGCTGAGATTCCAGGCCCTACACCGAGGTTGTTGGAGCGAGAAGGAGAGAGCCACGAGACTATCACGGGCGTCCGTTGGTGCTTGGGTAACAATAACCCTGAAATGCTTGTTTAAATTTTATTTCATGTACGCACAATACTTACCTCCTTATTTTGGTTACTAAAGATATCATTTAATACACTATGAGCGTTGTGCGCTGTGTTTCTTGTTTTTTTGTTCCCAGCTAGTGGAGGCTCATATCTCCTGGAGCCGCAGGTTGAGTACAGCACTAGTAGTCCCTGAGGAAGGTGTCAGAAACAGGGCTACATTTGGAGGCGCTGCTGAGATTCAGACCTGGGGTGCCCCTATATTTTTTTCTCAATTGTGCAACAAGTTATTCCATCATGTCTGTGCCCTCGCCGCTTGAGGTGCGCAAGTGGGCCCAGCGGCACGAGATCCCCCTGACACGTGTTTTTAGCCTGGGACATGTTCCCGCCGTTCTCTCACTCGGCACTGTGACGGACCGTGTCAGAAAATTTCCGCTCATGGACACTGCCTGATTGCAAGATCACTACTACGATCGGGACCAGTTGTGGCGCAAAATATTGTATGTCACTGAGCAGGACATATGCCCCGAAGCTCTGCCCTTGGTACTACTGTTACCTGTGGCCCCCGGCGTACGCTGTCCAATAGTGCAAGTGGACCCCAACGAACCACTGGCCGCTTCTACCCCACAGAGGGGGTATCCCAACTCGTTAGGTGCCGTCACTAGCGGCTCTGACCGCACCCCTGAAAACAATTTGCACCCTCGATGGCCTGCTGCAATGGGCCTGGGCACTTCGTTCACCCCTTCCGTCCTGAGGCCCGCACTAGGTAGACTCAGTATGTCACGACTAGATGCCTACTCCCCCGCAGGGAGTAGCCTAATGGATAATGCCTCTATCCCTGTGCTCGCAGAAGCCATCCACCACTCCACACAGGCCCACCAATACCGGAAGTTAAAGGCGTTCTCCGGTGACAAACCCACGCCTCAGGGAGACGTTGGATTTGAAGAGTGGCTGGATCACACGGAACAGGTACTGCCTGAATGGTCCTGCACTGACGCCGTTCGTAGGCAGCGTATCGTGCAATGTCTCCGACCCCCAGCGTCCCACATGGTGCACTGCTATCGGGACGATCACCCGGACGCTGATGCGGCGGGACTCATTTACTGCCTTACCAAGACCTATGGAGCCCCTGTGGACGTCTATGCCCTGATGGCCAAGTTTCATGCCCTGGCCCAGAAAGAGGGAGAAATGGTGTCCGACTTCCTTAGACGGCTGCATCTGGATCTGTGGACTCTGGTGAGAAAGGGCGTGGTACCGAAGGTGGATGCCGACGGGTTGCGCACTACCCAGCTACTGAGGGGGCTCCTGCCTCTGCATCCGGTGTCCGTACGTGTCAGCGGCTGCCTAGTACCCGGACAAGCCTTGGCGTTTAATGACCTAATGGACCGAGTCCAAGCGCATGAGACTGTGCTGCTGGGGCGTGACTTAACCCCAGGGAAGAAGGCGTCGGGTGGAAACAAGGACACCAAAAAGTCAGAAGCTAAAGCAGAGGCATCAGAGAGCGGGGACCCCGACAAAGAGGACTCGGAGGCGCCGACAGCTGCCCGGCACCGCCCGGTGTGGGGGCGAAACTCACCTCCCACACGAAATGATACCTTCCTCAGTCAAATCCAGTGTTATACTTGCGGGAAGATGGGACACCTTCGGGCGCGCTGCCCCTCCCAACGGAGAACGGCGTCTCGACCAGCTCAGTCTATGCCGTGTACTCCCCAGGACGGTGGAGCCGTGGCCCAGCCCTCAACGAGTAATCGGATCGGACCCGCTGCCATCGTTCGGGTAGTAATTGAAGGTATCTATGCTTCGGCATTGATGGATACGGGATCCCAGGTGACCATAGTGTATCGGCCCTTCTATGACCAACACTTACACAGGCTGCCGCTGTTATCCGCTGATTCTTTACGGTTGAGGGGGTTGAGCCACGAAGATTATCCCATCGATGGAGTGGTGAAGGTACATCTGGACATTCCCCAGCTGAACACCGGTAAGCACCACCCCATGGAAGTGGAAGCCTTAGTGTGTCCCGAGCCGCAAGACCACCCCAGCGCCCCGATAATCATGGGGACCAACACCGACATTGTGCAATCGGTGATCCGCATGTACTTACAAGAAGCGGGCGAAGCCCCGCTGCTGGCCCTCACTACGTGTCCGGCACTACAAGAGGCTTGCGGTAGAATCGCGACTGAAGAGGAGCATGGAATGTTGTACAGTCAAGAGTGGGGACTGACCCAGATCCCTCCCAGGGAAGGGAGAATGATGATCGCGGCTTGCCACTACCCGGATAGACGTCCGGAAGATCAGCTCTTCTCCTTGGAAAGCACGACACGGGATGATCAGCGGCTTGGCTACGAGCTGTTAGCTTCGGTAAGGGAATGGCCGGGAAAGATTCTGAACAGAACCTGGGTGTATGTGCAGAATATCTCCCCGTACCCCATGTGCATTGATCGTCGACAGCCACTGGGCAGAATATATCCGGTGATACCCAAAAAGAAGGCTTTGGAAGGACGGCCGGCGGCCACCACTCATGCCGTAACTCCCCTGTTGGCCTTTGACTTCGGAGACTCGCCGCTAACGGAAGACTGGAGAAAAAGACTGCAGACCAAGCTAGGAGAACGACGAGGGGTGTTCTCCACGAGTGATATGGATGTGGGATGCAGTCGCAGCGCCCGCCATACCATTCGGATGAACGACGCTGCCCCGTTCCGGGAGCGCTCCCGCCGTCTAGCTCCCCGAGATGTGGAAGAAGTGCGGAGGTTGATAGCCGAAATGGAGAAAGCTGGTGTTGTTCAAGGATCACACAGTCCCTATGCCTCTCCCATCGTGGTGGTCCGTAAGAAGAATGGGGCGGTACGTCTATGCGTAGATTACAGAACACTGAACAACCGTACGGTGCCTGACCAGTATACTCTATACTTTGAGGACCTTCTGAATGCCTTGACAGGAAGTAAATGGTTCAGTGTACTCGACTTGCGGTCAGGATACTATCAAGTGCCAATGGATCTGGAAGACCAGGAGAAGACAGCCTTCATCTGTCCGCTAGGGTTCTATCAGTTCACACGCATGCCACAAGGGATCTGCGGGGCCCCCGCCACCTTTCAGAGGTTGATGGAACAGACCCTGGGAGACATGAACCCGCGAGAATGCCTAGTGTACTTGGACGACATTATAGTGTTCGGAAAAAGCTTGGAGGAGCACGAGGAACGGTTACTGAAGGTATTGGATCGACTTCAGAAGGAGGGACTCAAACTGTCCCTGGACAAATGCAAATTTTGTCGCACGTCCGTGACATACGTGGGCCACATCGTCACAGCTGAAGGGATTTCCACCGACCCAGGGAAGATAGAGGCCGTAGTGAATTGGCCCAGGCCCAGTAACGTCCAGGAACTGCGATCCTTCCTTGGGTTCTGTGGCTTTTACCGACGTTTCGTGGAGGGCTACTCAAGCAAAGCTAAACTCCTGAATGACCTGTTAAAGATCTATCCTGAGGATACAGGTCGTAAACGTGTAACGGCACAAACACCCTTTGGAGAAAAGTGGACCCCGGCTTGTGAACAAGCGTTCTTGAAACTGAAAGCCAGTCTAACGCAGGCCCCAGTATTGGCCTATGCCGACTCTGATCGTATGCCGTATGTGCTGCACGTGGATGCCAGTTTTAGCGGACTAGGAGCAGTGTTGCACCAGAAACACGACACCGGGCTCCGCCCCGTGGCGTACGCGAGTCGAAGCTTGACCCCAAACGAACAGAACTACCCTGTCCACAAGCTGGAGTTCCTAGCCCTCAAATGGGCAGTAGTGGACAAGTTACATGATTACTTGTATGGGGTACAGTTTGAAGTGCGAACAGACAATAATCCCATGACATACATTAATACGTCCGCCAAACTAGATGCGACTGGTCACCGGTGGTTGGCGGCACTGGCCAACTACCGTTTCAACCTCAAGTATAAACCAGGGCCCACCAACGTGGGGGCCGATGCTTTGTCATGAAGACCGGGGCTTCCACCTGTCCTGGATGAGGAGGTGTGGGAAGAGATTCCGGGGCCTGGTATACGTGCTCTATGCTCCACAGCCGCAGTAGTCGACAATCAGATCGCCTTTTCGGAATTAAGAGTAGCCGACTCATTAGGGTGTCAATCCCAGGCTGTCCCTCGGGCTTACCGAAGCGGGGATGGAATGAATATTACAGAAGACAAGATTATCCCCTGAAACAAGCTAGTGCAGTATCAAATTCAAGACCCAGTGATAGAATTAGCCCGCCAAGCTCTGCAGCAAGGAAACCCTGCTATTCTCAAGCAAGCCCCCAGAGAGTTGGTGAAACTCTTGTTAAATGAGTTCGGAAAATTCGAACTGGACAATTGCCTCTTGTATCGGGTCATACCCTACCATAATCATCCCGACCGACGACAGCTATCATTGCCCAAGATTCTGCGGAATATGGTCCTCAGGGCCCTACACGATGATCATGGCCATCTAGGTGTCGACAAAACATTCTGGTTAATTCGGGACCGGTTCTACTGGCCGAAAATGAGAGAATCCGTGGAGGTTCATTGCCGACAGTGTACCCGCTGCATACAGAGGAAGACCTTACCCACTCGAGCTGCCCCCATGGCGCATTTGAAAAGCTCTGGCCCCATGGATTTGGTGTGTATGGACTTCTTATGCATTGAGCCAGACTCCAGGGGCATCAGTAATGTACTAGTGATCACGGACCATTACACCAGATACGCCCAAGCATTTCCCACCAAAGATCAACGGGCAGTGACTGTGGCTAGAGTATTATGGGAAAAATACTTCATTCACTATGGGTTACCGAATCGACTACATTCGGATCAAAGCCGAGACTTCGAGAGCACTCTCATTAGGGAACTGTTGAAGTTATTAAATATAGCCAAGTCACGGACGACTCCGTACCACCCGGAAGGGGATGCTATGCCTGAACGATTCAACCGCACGCTACTTGACATGCTGGGGACACTAACTGGCTCTCAGAAGACGGAGTGGAGCAAGCATGTGGAGACACTGGTGCACGCATGTAACTGTACTCGCCACGAGTCTACAGGGTACACCCCCTACTTTTTGATGTTTGGAAGGGAAGCGAGACTACCTGAGGATGTGCGACTGCGGATATCTACCGATGGGGTATCCAACAGGACGCATTTCCGATATGTGCAGAGATTGCAAGACAGTCTACAGCAGGCGTATAAATAAGCGGAAAAACGGCGGCGCAATTAAATGCGGGCAACAAGAGGCGCTATGACCACAAGGTGAGACATAAAGAGATTCGTCCGGGGGATGCTGTCCTTCTACGTAATTTAGGCGTTCCGGGGAAACACAAATTGGCTGATCGGTGTACTGCATCAAGGATTCAGAAGGCCGAGTAAAGGTATGGCATAGGAATCATCTGCTCCCCATACCTCAAGTAGGGGACAACGAATTGGAAGTGCCCACTGTTTCAATAGATGGAGAAGATGGAAACACAGAGGCTGGCCCAGAGACTGTAATAAATGCCACCTCTGAGAATCCAATGGAGGGAACCTCTCAAAGGGGCCTTCCGACCGCGGGGGCATCTCCCGAAGGACCTACGGGTAAAGAGCCCCTTGGTCCAACGACAGATACGCTGACTCCAGTGAGCCAGCCATTAGACCCGCAGAGCCCGAGCTTTGTGCCACAAAAAGACTTTGTAGATCTATTAAACCCCTCAAGGGCAGAAGTGGAAACACCAACTGAAACTTGCTATTCTCCAGAGGAGGTAGCTGAAGAGCTACCTCGCAGAAGCCAAAGAACTGGTCAACCTCCAATGAGGATGGCATACGATCAATTCGGGGCACCCCATTATGAGGCTCAGCAGTGGGCTCGCCGCAGAGTACAGTCGGTAGTGGTAATGTTCACCGAACTGTGCAATTTAATTTAGAGCCTAAGTAATGTACTGTGTGCGTTGATCTGTGTATAAAGTTATGTAGATGTAGCCCAAACGGGGACGTTGGGTTCTGCGGGGGGGAGAGTGTAAGGGTGTGTTAAATACCAGGTGTGTGTGTGTGCGGAGGGAGTACGGCAGGTTCCGCGACGGCACGGTAGTACAGGGTGCCGCCATGTTGTTGCGCAATATTGCAAAGGACACTGACGGGGTGAAGAGGTCGCGCATGCGCAATGGGAGCGCGCGAACGACAGGCCAATAAGGGAAAGGCTCTGATATGGACGACAACTCCCGCGAGCTCTGGGACAATCACCTGATGCTAGGAGCCAATGAGAGGGCGGGGATTAAGGAAGGAGGAACAGGAAGCGTGGGGGAAGAGACCACGCTAGGCAGAGGAGCTCGGGACCGAGCAAGAGGAGGTAGTGTGAGTGCAGGGGGTCCGTGACCCGCCTGCATAGGCCAGCTATTACTCCCCAGGCCCATAGGAAGTTCCCTGAGTCACAGTAGGTTGCTGTACTGCAGGGACGCCCGATAGTGGAAGGAATTGTCACCTTAGTTAGGGACAGCGCACGGAGTTGAGAATAGTCACAGTCATCTGGGATCAGACGGCTGGGCACCCGACACCCGGAAGTTCCGAGCGGAGGCAACGGACCCTTTGCTAAGAGGCACCGGTCACCGCCGTGACCGGAAGGTACAATTGTAAAGCAAGTGCACCAACACCGGGAATCATGCGTTGATCCCGCCTTAGGAATAACTCTTGTAGTGACACTAGCAAGTGGCTAGCAGACTGAGTATATTAGCTAACCTCTTAGACGGACAACACTCTATAGAGCGTGGCGGAGCCACTGTTATATGGGACAATTTTGCTAGGAATGTGGCTCAGCCACGGTTGTATACGGACTCTAACATTATAGTTTAAGTATATAAGTTATGTGTGATGTTATATAGAGAGTAAGAGATGGTTACCTATGCACAGTAAACTTGGTTGCACGCATTGTTGGTATATTTCTTGCCCAGGGCGATCTTACGTAACGGGGATCCTGGGCAAGTGGAGGCGCTGCGCTAGAACCCTTACCCCAGGCTCCCAGCTAGTGGAGGCTCATATCTCCTGGAGCCGCAGGTTGAGTACAGCACTAGTAGTCCCTGAGGAAGGTGTCAGAAACAGGCCTACACAACAATTAAAAAACGTTGGCAGCCTGTAGGCCAGGGCCACCCCCTCCCTTCATCCTCTCACCCCCCCTTCATCCTCTCACCCTCCTCTTCCCCCTCTCACCCTCTCCCTTCATCCTCTCACCCCCCTCCCTTCATCCTCTCACTCCCCCTCCCTTCATCCTCTCACCCCCCCTCCCTTCATCCTCTCACCCCCTACCTTCATCCTCTCTCACCCCCCTCCCTTCATCCTCTCACCCTCCCTCCCTTCATCCTCTCACCCCCCTTCATGCTCTCATCCCCCCCTCTCCCTGTCATTATCACCCCCACAGGACATCCAGAGAAAACACACACACGTACATGCACACGCACATGCACACGCACACACACACAGGACACACACACACACGCGCACACACACACACACAGGACACAGCCTCACCTATCTCTGCTCCATGCATTTCCTCCGCTCTTTGGCATCACCCCCAGGCTCCTGCCTCCTCCATCCTGATTGGCTGCTGCTGTGTAATGCAGCCAATCAGGATGGAGGAAGCTGCCCAGCCCTCTAGCAGCCGCAGCAGCCCAGCTCTCTCCCTTCTCAGGGGAAATCCCACGATTGGTTACTATGTCCGGAGACATAATACCGCACACATACATGTACAGAGAGGTAATACCGCACACATACATGTACAGAGAGGTAATACCGCACACATACATGTACAGAGAGGTAATACCGGACACATACATGTACAGAGAGGTAATACCGCACACATACATGTACAGAGAGGTAATACCGCACACATACATGTACAGAGAGGTAATACCAGACATATACATGTACAGAGAGGTAATACCGGGCACATACATGTACAGAGAGGTAATACCGGACACATACATGTACAGAGAGGTAATACCGCACACATACATGTACAGAGAGGTAATACCGCACACATACATGTACAGAGAGGTAATACCAGACATATACATGTACAGAGAGGTAATACCGGGCACATACATGTACAGAGAGGTAATACCGGACATATACATGTACAGAGAGGTAATACCGCACACATACATGTACAGAGAGGTAATACCAGACACATACATGTACAGAGAGGTAATACCGGACACATACATGTACAGAAAGGTAATACTGCGCACATACATGTACAGAGAGGTAATACCGCGCACATACATGTACAGAGAGGTAATACCGCGCACATACATGTACAGAGAGGTTATACCGCGCACATACATGTACAGAAAGGTAATACTGCGCACATACATGTACAGAAAGGTAATACTGCGCACATACATGTACAGAGAGGTAATACCGGACACATACATGTACAGAGAGGTAATACCGCGCACATACATGTACAGACACATACATGTACAGAGAGGTAATACCGCGCACATACATGTACAGAGAGGTAATACCGCGCACATACATGTACAGCGAGGTAATACCGTGCACATACATGTACAGAGAGGTAATACCGCGCACATACATGTACAGAGAGGTAATACCACACACATACATGTACAGAGAGGTAATACCGCGCACATACATGTACAGAGAGGTAATACCGCGCACATACATGTACAGAGAGTTAATACCGCGCACATACATGTACAGAGAGGTAATACCGCGCACATACATGTACAGAGAGGTAATACCGCGCACATACATGTACAGAGAGCAGCAGCTTTTAAACAGCTACACAGAGCAAACAGCTTTATACAGCTACTCAGAAGCTGCAGCACTGCCACACAGATCAGTGCATTATACACATCACTATCAATCTCCTATCCTGCCTCAGTACACACTCTGCACGGCTACACAGTGAGGAGCAGCCATCACACCTACCCCTGTGGCACGTCCCACGGCTAGGGCTACCAAGGGCCACGCCACCGGACATCCGCCAGGACACAGGTCAGAGCCACGGACACCTGTAAATACAGCTGTCGCTACGCTGACCGCTGCAGGACACCGAGCAGCACCATGTGAGACAGTCGTGCATCGCAGACGCAGGTAACAGACCGCACGGCACACGCACTGTCTAAAGGCCTACATACACCTGCAGCATGGCAGAACTCAGACCCTCACCAGACACCACGCAGGAGAGTGACATCTCAGACGCTGAGACCGCTACACAACTGCAACAGATGCAAGAAGGTGCCAGGCCTAGGCGGACAGTTACCCTTACACGAAAGGCTCACGAGAAATATGAAGCTGACATTGACGCGCACCGTTAGAAAAGGCCTGGGGGAAAAATGGACTTGAAATGCGTAATATTGCAAGCATTGGCAATTATGAAAAGCAGCTCAAGCAGGCAATAACTCTATTAAGGTCTAACCACTGGTGCTACCGAGCGCTGTCAGAGACATACATCACCTACAAGACCAGGACTAATACCAGGAAAAGCCAGCAAGAACGAGACTTACAGAATAATATTGATCTGACACGTGACAGCCATGTATTTATGTATGTATGTCTAGAGAGATATATACATACAGGGTAAGAAATGATAGTGTTTGAAAAGCTTGCTTTGCACTATGTTAAATGATTGTGGCTATGCTGCTATGCATAGATGTGTGTTCAATGTATTTTATAATTAGAGAGATGTAATTTTTGTCCTTCTATGCTGTACTTTAGGTCATGGTGAGGATTGCTTTTGTATATTTTAATTTTTGGTGTCCTATTTTGTGTGATGGTAACTTGTTCTCTTTAACGGTTGCTATAGTTAATTGTGTAATTGGTATGGATGCTATTTTAATTGTTTTGGGATGTAATTAATGTATGCAAATTGATTGATGGTGAATTTATTGGATTACATTGTATACTTCATTGGATGTAATGCTATTTTCTTTGGAATATTGTATTGCTAACATTTATTTGCGGCGTCTACATGTTGCTTACATTTTATGCAGCATGTATACAATGTAAATGCAATGTTTTAAGTGGCATTTGAGGCTTTGGATTGGCATTTGATGCTTTAGATTGGATGATTACATTTGATTGGTTTAGGAAATAGCATTGTATTTCATTGAGGATGTTATGGATAAGTGGTATTTTTATTGGAGCATGTTTTTGTTAACACTGAGACATTTATTTGTATATTGGTTCATCGTGTGTATATATATATATATATAAACAGAAAAAGAGAGAGAGCGCACGCCCCATAGCATAAAACTGTGTTTTTAATATGAAAAAGGGGAAGGGAAGGGGGGGGAAGAAACACACTCACAAGAGTAAAATGATAAAAAGGCAATTTGTGATTATATCACCACCATCCGGTTTCTTTGCTGCAGAATGTCCGTTCTTTTAGGCTCCCTCAGGGCTGCCTATGGAAATCACAGCTCACATTGTATAGTGCCAGGGGTGCCGTTTGCTGACTGGAATCAGTCCACCGGAGTCCTAACACTTGCCTCTCCACTTTGAATGGCCGCCGTATGAATCCCACGCTGGATGTGGCCTCGTGCGCGTGCGCAGCGTCGTAGTGACGTAATCGCGCTATCAAAGTCCCTGACGCGTTTCGTCACCGCTGGGCGACTTTCTCAGCGGAACGGAAAGTCAGTCTTTTACAGCAGTTTTTGGAATGAAAGGTAGCCCAATTGGGGGGAGTAACAATTGCTTCTTCATTCACAGATAAATCCGGAACGGCTGCGACACGGTCGACCGTGCTTCGTGGCGCTGGTACGTCGTCCACGGCTCGCAAGCGGTCAGGGCCTCGGGTTGGACTTTCTGACAGAGGCTTGGTGGCAGGTTCCAACAGGCGGTTTGCATCGCCGCCGGGGACAGGGGCTTCAAAGGGTAAGCGCAAAAGAGTCACATGTTTGGGAAAAAGGGGCGCCACTTTGCCGGGCATCGTCAGCTCCCCTGGGCCACAAGTGTCGGATTTGGGGGTAGAGGGCGATGCCGAGGCAAGAATGATTAGTGCGGTGGTTAAGGGTGTTCAGTTGGCTTTATTGCCAATGACAACGTTATTATCCACTATACAAGCAGTGGGGGCATGCAAGTCAATCGAATGGCAGGATGGCCCAGCTTCAGGGGCAGACGGGGGAAACAACCTTGGAACAGTGGTTATGACAGGAAAGGTGGCACAGGTGTCGTCAGGTGTGGAGGGCTTTTAGGATTACACCCCCAGAACAGTGCCGAAGAATATTCAAGAAGCATCAACATCGGCCACAGTGTTGCCGGTGCAGGTGGCGGGACAAGGAGCCGATTTAGCGGCAGTAGTTAGCCTGGTAGGGGCGCATCCTGGGGTGACTTCAGGTGCTGGGCAGGGGACAGGGCTTGGAATGCCATTGGCGGGTTCAAAAAGTTTGTCGCGTTCCCTAGGTGTGTATTTGTCAAAGGAAATAAAAGAAAAAATTTGGGCGGGGGATTACGTTGAGATTTTGTCATTGCTTCCGGGGTACAATGAAGCGGTAGCTAAATTCGAAAAGAAGGGGGAGGCTAAGAAGGAGGATGTGGAAAAGCGTCTTTTTCCACACACGTTCAGTAACTGGTCGCAGGCATTCGGGATTTTGGCGGGCGTTGCGGGGGAAAAGGATCCGCAGTTATGCTCGGCGCTGTTTAAGTATCATGACACAATTAGAAAAGCATTTGATAAACACGGGGGTATGGGATGGTGGGCCTATGATGTGAAGTTTAGGCAGAGTATGGAAGCCAATAAGGGTGTGGTTACATGGAATTGTAAAGATGTCGATTTGTACTTGGTGCACATTTCGGGGGGGGGGGTCGTCCTTTTGAGGGGCAAATAGCCTCAAAAGGGTCTGGCGGGAGCGTTTTCAGGTGCGCACATCAGGGGGGGGGCGCGCAGGGGGAAGCAGCCAGGTGTATGCCTAGGGTTTCAACGGGTCAAAATGCAGATTTGAGAATTGTCGATTCCAGCACACTGACGCTGGGTGTGGGGGTCAGCATCCCAAGTCAAAGTGCTTTAGGAGAGACAGTAAGGTTTTCAAGGGATCAGGACAGCAGGCTGTTCAGGAAGGCGGGAACGCCAGTTACAGCAGAGGCAATGGCGCCTTGGCTGGAAAAATACCCCAATAGATGGGCAGCTAGCTTATTGTGATATGAGTTTAGGGAAGTATTCAGGATCCCTTTTGTTTATCAGGCGGGATCGGAGGGAGAGGAAATTGAAGTCGGTCAGGTTGAATGGGGGTGTGGCAAAAGGAAAATTTGAGAAAGAGATTGAGTTGGGCAGAATGGCGGGCCCTTTCAATTCCCCGACCATGGCAAATCTTAGGGTGTCACCGTTGGGGTGGTTCCTAAGAAGGAGGCGGGGGCTTTCAGGTTAATTCAACATTTATCCTACCCGAAAGGGTCGTCAGTTAATGACGGGATAGATAGGGAATTATGCTCTGTAAGCTACGTCACTTTTGATCAGGCGGCGGCTTTGGTGGGACGGATGGGGCAGGGGGCATTGATGGCGAAGGCTGACGTTAAGTCAGCTTTCAGACTCTCGCCGGTACATCCAGATTGTTTTCATTTATTGGGCTGTATGTTGGAAGGGCGTTATTTCATTGACCTTTGTTTGCCTATGGGTTGTGCGTGGTCTTGTTTTTTAATTTGAAACATTCAGCACATTTTTAGATTGGGTGGTCCGCAAAAGGGTGCGGGCAGCAGGGATCATACATTATTTGAATGATTTCTTTTTTGTCGGCCCGCAAGGGTCCGATTTGTGCACAAGGTGGCTTTTTCAATTTTCAGCCATGGCGTGCGAATTTGGGGTTCCTTTGGCGGAAGAAAAAACAGTGGCACCCACAACCACTCTCAGTTTCTTGGGCATAGTAATTGATTCAGTGAATAGGGAATATAGGGTACCTCCTGAGAAGCTAGTTGTATTGGAGCGTATGATTGTGAGGACTCGGGAGTCGTGCGGCCCTCTGTGAGCTCCCGCAAGACGCCGACGCACGCGCAGCCTCTCACCCTCTGCTTTGGCACCCGTTGTCCCTCTCAAAGGGCTCTCAGACTCACCCACACTGGCAGATATTTTTTGCAGAGAGATCTTCCGCCTTCACGGAGTCCCCTCGACCATCGTTTCTGACAGGGGTTCCCAGTTTGTTTCTAAATTTTGGCGGGCTTTTTAAAAAAAATTGGGCATTTCCTTGCATTTCTCATCTGGGTACCACCCCCAGACTAACGGTCAAACAGAGAGGACCAACCAGTCGTTAGAGCAGTACCTGCGCTGCTTCGTCACGGATACCCAGGATGAATGGACAGACATTCGTCCTGGGCGGAATTCGACCACAATTCCTTACGGAATGAATCCACACAGGCCTCTCCATTCTTCGTGAACTATGGATTTCATCCTGCACGGCTACCCATCACCCCTTCCTCTTCGGGGGTTCCGGCAGCAGACAACCAGATCCACACCTTGCAAGATTCATGGATCAAGATTCAGGAGAATTTGAGGAAAGCTTCTTCTAGACAGAAGTTACAAGCAGACCGCCACCGCCGAGAAACTCCAGAGCTACGGCCAGGAGACAAGGTATGGCTGTCTTCAAAAAACATACATTTAAAGGTTCCCACTCTCAAACTAGCACCAAGGTTTTTGGGCCCATTCCAAATCTTGGAGAGAATCAACCCGGTGGCATACCGCCTACAACTCCCTTCCTCGATGAAGATACCATCAGTTTTTCACATTTCCTTGTTGAAACCCGCCTACCGCAGCCCCCGTTTTTCCGGATCTCTCTCCCGCACCACCAGCTCTTCAACTCATGCAGGGGCAGCAGGAGTACGAAGTTCAGGCAATCATCGATTCTAGGATCTCAAGGAGAACCGTCCAGTATCTTATCCACTGGAAAGGATATGGTCCAGAGGAGCGCTCTTGGATTCCTCACCACCAAGTTCATGCACCCGAGCACATCAGGAGGTTCCATCAGAAATACCCCTTTAAACCCTGGTGGAATCGTCCGGAGGTCTCTCTTGAAGGGGGGGGGGGTACTGTGAGGACTCGGGAGTCGCGCGGCCCTCCGCACACTCCCGCAAGATGCCGACGCACGCGCAGCTTCTCACCCTCTGCTCCGGCACCCATTGCCGCTCCCCCGGAATCCCGCCCTCTCACGCGCGCCTCCTCGTGCATGCGCAGGGCTTCCCCCACTGGAGCGGCGCCCTCTACCCGCGCAGCACGCATGCGCGTTGGATTGGTCCCGCGTCGCGCGTCATCGGCACGCGACGCACACGCGTGACGTGCTCGCGACGCTCCCAAGCGACGTGTCAAGCAAAATCGGCTTTTAAACAGCCTCACCTGCCATAGCATCTTCCCAGTCTATCGCTGCCCCTGCGGAGGCCGCGCCTCCGCTCCACCCCCTTGGGGGATTGGTTCCTTCTGCATATATATGCTCAGCCGTACCACTGGCACTTTGGCTGAGCATAGTTTCTTGTTCCCTGTGCTTACCTCTCCTGTCTGCTAGATCCCTGCCCTGCATTGTGATATCCCTTGTACCGATCCGGCTTACCTTTGGACTACCGCTTCTCTGGACTACTGATCTCGGCTCTCCTCGACCATCCGTCACTCTCCTACCCTGACCTTGGCTTTCCTCCATCTACGATCCGGACCTCTCCTGCACAGACCTCGGCAAGTTTACGACAACTCTGATCTCTCCCACCCCGACCTGGCTGCCAAGACCACTCTACATTCCGGACGCGACCCCTGTCTCTGTGGCTGGTGTTTGCCCATTCCCATCTCAGTGGTCCCATCCGGGGTCTCGTCTAGTCTGTGGTGAGCACAGCGTAACAATGATCAAGGATTTCATGTTTTTTAGGAAGGCCCCATTATGACAGTTTCAGGCTTTGCTGGGCCATCTGGTGTTTGCATCTGGTGTTTGCAGCTCGCATCATGCCTGTGGGGAGGGTGTTTTCCAGGCGCTTGGCAGCAGCTACAGCGGGGATAAAGCGTCCCAGCCACTTCATTCGGGTCACAGCGGAAATACGGAAGGATTTGGCGGTGTGGCTCGAATTTTTCGAGAAATATAATGGGAAGACGTTGTGGAGGGGGCATCCAGCGTGGAACTCTGACCTGCAGCTATTTACGGATGCGGCTGTGTCAGTAGGGTTTGGCGCATATTTTGATGGAGCTTGGTGTGCGGAGGAATGGCCAAAGGATTGGTGAGGGATTCAGCTCATCAGGAATTTGACATTCCTGGAACTTTTTCCATTACTAGTGGCTGTGCACTTTTGGGGGATAAGTTTGCTAACAGGGAGGTTATTTTTTGGTCCGACAACTTGGGTGTGGTGGAGGCTGTGAACAATTTTGGTTTACGGTCCCCACCAGTTTTGGTGCTTTTGAGGCATTTCGTGTTACGGTGTTTGTAGTTTAACATAGGATTCAAGGCTTGACACGGTCCCGGGGTGGAGAACAACATTGCTGATACATAATCACGTTCGCAGATGGAGCTGTTTCAGAGGTTGGCACCGGGGGCGGAGACCCAGGGTGAACGGTGACCAGCAGCCTTGTGGGAGCTGGTGATGGCGGTGTGAATGAGTTAGTCAAGGCTTCACTAGCCCCGGGTAAGTGGGGTACTTATGTGGCTGCGTGGCGGGAATTTCGGGAGTCAGAAAGGATGGCGGGAGGCAAGACCTCAGAAGTAGACATTTTGCTGGGTCACATGATGAGTTTGAGGGACAGGGGGTAAGCAGGTGGATCCATAGGGAGAAGACCAAGTACTTCGTGGCAAGGAGGGTGCTAGCAGGATTGGTAAAAGTGATAACTAGCAGGGATGGCAGAAAACCAGTGACGCCGGCAATTTTGGAGAGTTTGTTGCGGGCCACAGACGTGGTATGCTCTTTCAGCTTTGAGGCAGGCCTATTTAGGGCTACATTCATCTTAGCATTTTTTGCAGCACTGCGAGCAGGAGAATTGACCTTTTTATCCATAAGGGAGGGGGTGGCTTGCAGCTGGCTGATGTGACATTATGTGAAGGCTCGTAAGGCTACTGGTACGAAGGTCAAAAACAGATCAGAAAGGAAAGGGAGCGTGGATCTTGTTGAAGGGTTTACCTGGAAGCGCGGTGTGCCCAGTAAAAGCGTTGGAAGAATATATGGCCGTTAGGCCAGAAAGAGGGGGCCCACTGTTAGTGCACAGGGACGGGTGGCATTGTCAAGGTTCCAATATTTGCGGGTCTTTCGGATGTGTCTTAAGCAGCAAGGGTTAGAAGGGGGCAGTACGGAACGCATTCCTTTTGCATTGGGGCAGCGACGGAAGCTGCGCAGGTAGGGCTCGCGGTACCAAGGATACGGAGGATCGGGCGCTGGAGGTTAAACAGTTACCGGACATATATCAGGCCGGAGTTGGTAGGGGGGGACGTAGCGCTAGATTAGACACCCTGCCGCTTGTTTCTTCTTTTTCCCTACCATTTCTTTGCCTCCCCAGATTCCGTGGTAACTTTGATCGTGGGGGACTCGATGGTACACTGGGCTGGGAAGAGGGCGAGTTCGCGCCCCTACGGAAAGAATTTAGGTTTGAGCATGGAGCAGGCGGAAGTAACGTGGTGGGGGTTGAGAGGGATGCGGTGGGGACTGCTTTTTCCATTGCCAGTTTCCAGGGCCAGAGACAGGAGGGCACCGAACATCATCATTATTCACGTTGGGGGTAATGATGTGGCCAAGGTGCGGTCGATTTAATTATTCCAGCAGATCAAGCAAGATTTGGCGCGTATGTTAGCTTTCTGGCCAGGGGTGCAATTAGTTTGGTCCGATATAATATGCAGGCTGGTCTGGAGGGGTGCGCGTAATCCGGGGAGATTTAACAAGACGCGGAAGAGGTTAAACAGGAAGGTGGGGAATTTCTTGGTTCAATGTGGGGGTTGGGTCATTCGTCACCCGCAATTCAGTTTTAAAATGGGTGGCTGGTTTACGGAGGACGGGGTACAGTTGTCAGATGTTGGAGTGGACATGTTTAATAATGAGTTACAGGAAGGTTTGGAAGAGGTCATAGGGGGTATGGCAGTACGGGTCTGATTTAAGGGGGTTAAACAGGCCCGTTGGTGGCGGAAGTTGGGGTAGAGGGGAGAGGTGGGTAGGTGCTTGTCCCGCCAGAAGGGGCTGGTACAGCAGGGGGTTGAAGCGAGGGGACAAGTCACCGGGACGTACTTCCGGGTGCCCCCTTTGCGTTGTCCAGCTCTGAGCTGGTGAGGACAGGTGGTACGCTATCCCCAGTTGTTATTAATAAACAAGCCGCGGCCTTTTTACCTCCAAAACTGTGTCCTCTCGTTTATTTGTATGTTTTATGTATGTTTTATGTAGATGGGGTAATGGGAGGGGGGGGGGGGGAAGCTCACGCCACCTTGGTCATACCTTTTTGCAGTTGACACTTCAGGAGCAGTTAATAAAATGATTCATGATTTAAGTTGATTAGAGAAATGGCCAAGAGTGTGGCAACAGGCCGCCTGAGAGTAAGTTTAGCCGCCACTGTACAATGTAATTCAAAAAGGGCAAAATAATGCACTTGGGTCACATGAATCATACGGAACACTACAATCTTAATGGCACTATAATGACCACTACTATAGAGGAAAGAGACCTGGGAGTAATTGTGTTAGGATGTTAGCTTGTATTGGGAGAGGTAATAGCAGCAGAAAGAGAGAGATAGCGATGTCAATCTATAGATTATTGGCAAGACCTCGCCAAGAGTACTGGGTTCAGTTCTGGAGATCATACAGTATCTCCCGAAGGACATAAATATATGGAAGATTGTGCAAAGAAAGGCTATTAAAATGGTGCATGATCTACATAATTAAACTTATTAGGAAATACCTTAATATGTCCATCATGGAGGACAGAAGGAGATGGGGGACATGATTGAAACATTCACATACATAAAGGGTTTAAACAAAGTACAGGAAGGAGCATATATCAGAGAAAGAGGAGTGCTAGCACAGGAGGACATTCTCTGACGCTGGAGGGTGGCAGCTCAGAGGAGATGTGAGCAAATACTTCTTCACAGAGAGTTAATTCATGGAATACCTTCCCAGAGGCGGAAGGGGCTAAACAAATAAATGCTTAGACATAAGGCTATCCTAAATGTAAAAGAAAACCAACTAACAATAGTGTGTGCAGTGTTACAGCAGATAGGACAATGGGCTGACACAGTGGGACAAGTGGTTCTTATCTGCCATCAAATGCTATGTTTCTAAGGCTGTCCTAACCTGCGGATTTAGGCAAAATGACACAGCTGTTATATAAGGGTCAATGTTGTTACTCTCTTTTGAAGAATATTTTTTGCTTATGCCTGTTCAGTGCGTCATTTACAGCTCTGTATAGTGACGCTTACATTTCTTTTCATGTTGTAACATTTCTGAGATATTTGATTGTGGTTCTAGATATTTGGGGAAAGGAAACAATGGCCGCCGTTTTCTCCATAAGAAATAATGTTTTATTACTTCATTTTTATCATTTGAATTCCAAGGAGACATCTTTTAAATGTTTATGTTTTATTTATAACCAGTTTTATTTATTTGTTTCTAATACTTTGCCAGCACCTTTAATGTCACGTAAAATATCTCTCTAGGGAGATTGTATGCTTGCCATTTTAAAATATTGAACAAAGTGATTGTAAGTAGTGAGGAAATGCTGATAAAACCTGACCTGTCCCTTCTCTTGTTATTGTCCCATCAGTTTGGTTTGAAATAAAACAAAATCAGTATATCCCAGATATTGTGCAGGGAGACTCACTGCTGGGGTGTGGCAGCAGCGTTGCACCTTCAGGAATATCTCAGGTATGTGCTTTGAGGCAATGGCTATTACTACACAGCTTAATATTGGCACAGGAAAAGGTACAGCTCAAACTAACATTGTATTAGGGTCACAATTGCTACACACTTGATTCACAGATGGCATTGGGAAAATAGGGAAAATGGGATTTCCACTTTTGATCCGTTTCAGTTACTCAATGGATTTAGAAAGACCCGCAGCAGGAGATGTTGTTCAGTAACATGGTAAAAACATGTGCTCCTCATTAGTAGCACTAATACTAGTGTAACGGTGTTTCCCCACCCGATGGGAGATTCTGCCATTACACCGTGTGTAGTGCATGCTACCTGTTGGTAAGCAGGAGGGCTAAGTCGTCCGCCGATGTTTGTGGGGACACAGGACAGGTTTCTGGGGTACATACCCAGCATGGTTCTCTAGCAGTGCAGCGCCTC